>NC_045435.1:65382766-65528099 GCF_002776525.5 Piliocolobus tephrosceles | reverse complement strand
GCTAATTTTTTGTATTTTTAGTAGAGACGGGGTTTCACCGTGGTCTCGATCTCCTGACCTTGTGATCCGCCCACCTCGGCCTCCCAAAGTAAAGCTTATACTTTCTTATACTAATGTTGACCTCTCGTAGCATTAGTTCAATGCACTCTTCAGCTAAGAAAATCCTGGACTTTCGGACCCTTTCCTCACCTTGGAGTTGGGGAAGGGAATGGCAGATATATGAAAGCTACATTAAGGGAGCAGACAAGAAGTCCTCTTTTGTTGCAGCATTTTAAGGCAGAGGGAGTGAGGGTAACTGAACACCCAGACCAAAGCTACACATGTGCCAGCAGGGGTGGGCTCCCATTGAGTCGGTGTTCAATAAAAATGTGTTGATTGGCTCTCTAAGTCAGGAACTTAACTCGTAGAATAAGGCAAAGACAGAAAGGCTTTTGTTTTTACAGAATTAATATTGGCAATTTTGATTATTCAAGAGACAACCCAAAGTACTATGGTATTTTCACTTATAATTTTGCAGATGTCCTGTGGGGGCGAAGCCTTGGCCTCCATCATCCCCGCACCCTGGTATTCACACCTTTGTGTAATCCCTTCTCCTTGAGTGCAGACAGAAATGTGACTTGCTTCTAACTACTGGGTATAGCACATGGGGCTTCTAACCACTGGGATGTAGTGTGTATTTACAAGTAATGATTACATAAGACTGTAGTGCTGTCTTGCTGGAATGTCTCCCTCCTCTTTTGCTGTCTAAGAGGCACACTGCCTTCAAGTAAGTGACATGTTGGGGAAACCCATGTGGCAAGGAGCTGTAGACAGCCTCCAGATGCTGAGAGTGACCAAAAGCTGACAGCTAGGAAAAAAAAAAAAAAAAGCTCTCAATCCTATAACTGCAAGGAACTGAATCTACCAACAACTTATGATCAAGAAAACAGGCCTTCCCTGGCCAAGCCTCCACTTGAGACCCTACCCCTGGCTGACACTTCAGTTGTAGTCTTCTGAGGCCCGAAGCACGTAAGCCAACTAAGCCAATACTAGACTATTTCATACAAACTGAGATTTAAAAAAAGTGTATTGGCCAGGCACAGTGGTACATGCTTATAATCCCAGCAGTTTGGGAGGCCAAGGCAGTCAGATCACTTGAGTTCAGGCATTCAAGATCAGCCTGAGCAACATGACAAAACCCCATCTCTACAAAAAATCACAAAAATTAGCTGGGCATGATAGTGCATGCCTATAGTCCCAGCTACTCGAGAGGCTGAGGTGGGAGGATCACTTGAACCCAGGAGGTCAAGGCTGCAATGAGCCAAGATTGCACTCCAGCCTGGGCATCAGAGCAAGACCCCGTCTCAAAAAAATAAATAAATAAATAAGTGTCTAAGTTTGCAGTGACTTGTTACACAACAGTAGGTAACTAACACAGGCGCTAATTTGGATTTCAGGTATGGTAAGTTTAGAGTTTAAGAGCTCATCCCTTGATTCATGAATGAGTATCTCAACATCACTTTCTTGTCTCTACACGTTGTCTTTTGCAAATGCCAAAATTCTTACTACAGATGCAACAGAGTCCCTTAAATTTTTTCTTTGGTGCTTAACTACAATTTTTGGCCAAAATTATATTCACAATGGTCTGAAGACATATCCCTCCCGAATGTCAAGTGTCTGTTACATAAGCTCACAGGAGAGATGAGACCTTTTAACAAAAAGTCTCCTCAGCCCTGAGCAAACATTTATCACTTCACCTAGAAGAAAGATTTTTTTTAAGCTTTCTCATATAAGACAACCTGTAGGTCTGTTGCTCAGGAAGGCACACTGAAAAACTGCAAAACCGGGGTTCAATGATTAGACACATTGGTATAGTGGAAGCTAACTCAATGTTCAAACTGAAGCCATTGTTAATGATCTCTAATGTATTTACCATTCCAGAACAAAAGAGTTTGGGTGGGTTGGTTAGATTAGATCACTCATTGCATTAAGCTTTTGGGGTTTTGTGAGGATTTTTTTTTTTTTTTTTTGCAGGGGGACGGGGGTTCATAGGGGTTTTTGATTTTTTTTAAACTCTCAAGGTCTGTTAAAGATCTCGTGAATATTGATTTTTGTATATAAAAACCCCCTTACCTCTTTTCTCCTCACCCCTAACCCCAGCATTATAAAATCAATTTCTTTATCTTGGTTGAGCTTCTGTTTCTGTATTTTTTAAACCACAGTAGTTTCTCCTATGATTCATAAGCTAAATTCCTCTATATGTAATACATGATTCAGCAAACCTACGTGATATGATTCCATCATCATAAGTAACCACATAGTTTGCTGTCGTGGAAGATCGCTAGACTATGCTTGTCCTCAGTCTAGATATCCATGGAGCATCACCTTCTCTTCTAGGACGGAATTTTCAAGCCATGACATCATCAAAACCATTTATTGACTGCTTCTTACAATATGCCAGGCACAGTGTGGGTACTTCATACACATTTGGTTCATCCATGCTTTTGTGAGGCTGGTATTTGTCCTCTTATTTACCAGAATAAGAAACTGAGGCTTAGAGGCTATGTTTATATTACCTTCTATATAACACCAGTGTAAATTACATGTGGCGATTTGAAGGAATGATTTGATTCAGGCTTAGAAATGCCAGTGTTTGTATACCTTAAACAAAATGAAAATTTTCTGAGCCTATTTCAATATAAGAATTATCCTAACGTAATTTGACATGTAAAGTAATAAAAGCCTTATTTCTCTTAATAGGTTTTCCCAATGGCAAAATAAAGAAATCAAATTCTGGCATAGCTAATCAGCACACAGCCTATTCAGACCTCGGTTGTGGTCTCAGTTCTTTTTTTGGTTCACTCTGCCATGTCGGATGGGTCATGTCACCTGTCTTAGCTACAGTTTACTCATCTGTGAAAGGAAGGAAACAGACTAAAATTTCATCTAAGGAGAGCTTCCAGCTCGAAGACTCTGTGCCTACTCTGTTATTATAATTTTTGTCTATTATTTAAACTTTTATTCTGATGACAAAAGCAACATCATATGTATACGTACATACACCCACAAATATATATACACATACACATATATACATATATATGCATATTTTAGGGGTTTATTTTTAAAGTAATGAACAGCAAATTAGCTTTCTCTCTCATTAGTCACTAACCATTTAGGAGCAGTGATGTCACTATCATTGATCCTGGTGTTTTGATCACCACCCTTCTGAAAAAGTGCCTGAGCTATAGTCATTGGGCATTTGGGGAATGTCTAGCCACCTCCTACCCCTGGCAACCTGGCTGGACTTAGGATTAAAGCAGACTGATTAGCAAGGAACCCTATTCCAGGCCTTAAAATGAAATTCCTGGGAGTTGCCAGACATAAAGTGATTTGATGCCAAAACATCCAGGTGGGGGAAAAAATAATAAATTATAGGGATATTTTATATATACAATTCCAAATATGGTTACGTGTAGTTTGGAAACATCTGGGTGATGAATTGGAATTTCACTTTTGCTTCAGCTCTTTGGCATAATGTAAACACAGCCTGCAAGTCCCTAGAGATAAATGGGAGAGTTGGAAACTGCAAAAGGTAGATAGAGACAAAATCAGATTTTAAAACTGTGTCCCGTGCTGCTTGCCAAGTGGGAAAAATTTCTAAAAATTCAAAGCAGTCCAAAGCATTTTCTCTCAGAGTTAAATTAAAGATATAGCATCCCAGGTAGCTAAAATTAGAAGCTATTTTGCATATTCTTTCACCCTTTAGATGTAAAGTTTGGAGAAATATGTATTTTTTACATTTTAGTTTATATTTGTTTTAAAGGCCTATTAATGTGCTGTTGGTTACAGTTTTCTCCTACTGATTCTACAGATGAACTAAGATTTGGGGCATTGAAAGAACTATTTTCTGAAAATAGTCTTCAAAAGTGCTATCCCTTTAAAAGTCCCAGATGAAGATATATGCTATACAGCACAGGCAGTTACAGTATGAATTTTAAAGCCTTTCACATACAATTACTTGCAATAACTTAGTTTCTTTCCCAGCCTATAATAAATCATGTATATATAAATGCTACAGAATTTAAATATGAGCAGAGTTTTAGTATAATAGTATATCACTAAGATCCAGTATTTTTGTTATATATAGTACTATTTAACATATGTGAAGTAAAATCTCATTGATTTGGGTTTACTAATTCAGAGTTGGTGGAGCCGGCTTGAAGTTGACTCTTCATTAGGGAAGTCATTATTCTTAGAAAGCTCAAATTAAAGGTGTAAATAAGACTGCAAAAGGGAATGTATAAAGTACTTAAGAGTAAATTTAAAGTACTTTAGAAGTACCATTTGCATATGAAATTGTTATGCTAATTATAAGTAATTCTTATTAAAGTAGGTCTCCTAAGATGATCTTCTAGGCAAGTTCCCTTAGTGAATTTGAGTTACAGAATGTGGTAGAAAGTAATAAACCAGAGTTTCTTTTAAATACTGTACTCTCTAATTCAGAATTTTCATTAATTGTAAATTATCTTCTTGCTAATTAATCCAAATTGCTAACATTTTGCTGGCAATTTCAATTCAGTTCCTAACTGTCTTTCTAGAAAGTTCAAGTAAGGTTTTAAAAATGGGATTAAATTGTAGGTTTCTAACTAAGTTTTGTATTTCCCAATATCACACTGGTGCCGCTATTATGGTCTAACATTGTATACAGTCAACTCTCCATATCTGTGGGCTCCACAACTGCAGATTCAACCAACCACAGACAGAAAATATTTGGGGGGAAAAATAACAAAAATTAACAACACAACAAAAAATACAAATTTAAAAACAATACAGTATAACTATTTCCATAGCATTTGCGTTGCATTAGGTATGACAAGCAATCTAGAGATGATTTAAAGTAAATACAAGGCTGTGCTTTGGTTATATGCAAATACTACACCATTTTATGTCATGCATATCATGGACTTGATTATCCATGGAGTTTGGAATCCTGAAGGTTCTAGAATCAATCCTCTTTGGATACCAAGAAATGACTGTATTTCCCAGTGTTTAGAGCCAACATGCAAGTAAAAGTTACCAAGAAAAAAAAATGGAGTAAAGTAAAACTTTTCAACTAAGGTGACTCAAATTAGAATTGGTTGCCTCCTCAAGTAAATGAACTTCAAGATTAAAGTTTGTCAATAAAGAATCCAATGAAAAGCTAAATGACAGAGAAAGCCAAGTACTAGACTAGCAGTTAGACTTACTAAGCAAAAGCTATCCCTAGTCAACCACACATCAGTTGCTGGATCGCTAGGTATTCATGTTTAAGTCCCTGTAAATATAACGTTGAAGCAACTATTTAGAAAATGGAGATGATGTTGAACTTGATTTGAGTCAGAGCTCTTCGAAGCAGAGCTGATGATTGAGAACCACCTACCCTGCAGCGCCCCCCGGAACTGCCACTCTTTTGCCTTCTGGGAAATGACAAAGCACAAACAACCACACTGCTCTCAAAGATGCAGAGACAACATCCACCTCTGCCCGTCCTCCATGACTGGGCTACAACCCATCTCCAACCTTCTTCCTGACTCTGAGACTCTCTGATATCTCTCTAATTTACTCCCCTCTATAAATCCCTCGGCTCGTTTCTTTTTCTTTGAGATGATCTGCATTAATGTGTGTTCTCCCTATTGCAATACCCTGAATAATATCATCTCGTATTTGTCCTGTGTATCATCTTTCACAGTTTTGGTGGTGTGAGTTAGGTAGTGTGGGACCTCACCTTCAAGTCCCTCCTTACTCCACCTGGGTAACAAGGTCTCATGGAGCGCCTCCTGCTATGTTCCTGGTCGGCAATCCAGGGACCAAACAATGAGTCCAACTCCTGCTCCTGTGCTTTGGATTTTTGTCCCTTGGTAGCAAGGTAAGGATGTGACTTTTTTCCTTTCTGAGTATTCACTTGATTTCAGGTGCTGACTTTTGGATTTGTGGTCTGATCATTTGGTGATTTCTGTAAACAGATAATTGACTTATAAAAAAAAAAGTTGTCTCTGTTGGAATCAACCTGCAAATTGGACTAGATACTCCTATCTTGCTCAAATTATTAGTCCTTACCAAATTTTCAGTTCTTACAGTTTCCTTCAATATCTGGCTACGGTCCTCCAAACTAATGTTTCCAATTTTTCCCATCCTGCCTGACTCAACGTCACCAAGAACTGAAAACTGATGGCCCAGATCCCTGTCAGAGTCTAAGTTGCCTCACAGCTGGCATATTTCCCCAAAATCCAAAGAAGCCTGCAAGCTGAAGCCTAAGGACTTACAAACCTCAAAGGACTCATCACTGCAGCAGACCATGCATGGGCCAGAATTCTCCCTGCACAAGTCACTGTCTGGACCACTAAGGAAGTCTTTTATGCATTTATATAAGAGGAAATGAATACTGCGAACAACATCGTTCAGAGCATCAATATCCTAGTTCAAGAGTATCCAGAAATTACAATGGCACAATCAAAAGATTTTCCTCCACAGATGTCTTGGAATCCACTGGACTGCTACCCTTAGGGTCATCTTCTGGCTCTTTTCTGGAATACAACCTTTTATATTAGTCTTTTTCTTTTTCATCTCAGACATTCCTCTTTTAAAATGCCTGATCTCTAGGCATTTTAAAACAAAAACCTTTCCCACCACCTCTCAACAGATGGTTCAACTGATTTTGGAGGAATGCAAACAAGAATCCCGGAGAGACAGTTTCTTATACCTTGCTTTGCCCAACTCAGGTTATTGATCACCTCTGACATGTCCAGCAACAAAGTATGTTCATTCATCTTTTTTTTTTTTTTTTTTTTTTTTTTTTGAGACGGAGTCTTGCTCTATCGCCCAGGCTGGAGTGCAGTGGCCGGATCTCAGCTCACTGCAAGCTCTGCCTCCCGGGTTCCCGCCATTCTCCTGCCTCAGCCTCCCAAGTAGCTGGGACTACAGGCGCCCGCCACCTCGCCTGGCTAGTTTTTTGTATTTTTAGTAGAGACGGGGTTTCACGGTGTTAGCCAGGATGGTCTCGATCTCCTGACCTCGTGATCCACCCGTCTCGGCCTCCCAAAGTGCTGGGATTACAGGCTTGAGCCACCGCGCCCGGCCTGTTCATTCATCTTGAACAAAAGAAGAGACTGGACTGTTGGACTTGGTCTGAGCCCTGTGCTCCCAGAAAGGAGCAACAGTTGAGAAATTCTCCCTACCCTTTTGTATTCTGAGAAAGGTCTAACCTCCAAGGACAATGCTGCTCCCACACACTCTGAGCTAAGACTCACTTTCCCCAGTGACTCATAAGAAGTCAAAGATAAGACCCATTTTTTTCATCTTCCTAATGATTCCCATAAGACTTGGGATGACTCCCATGATTACTTGCTTCTATAAAACCCCACGCTCTTTTCTTTTCTTTTCTTTTTTTTTTTTTTTTTTTGAGATGTTCCTCATTAACAACATCCTCCTTATTGCAATAGGCTGAATAAAATGATTTCCTTAGTTATTTAAGCATATTGTCTTTCACAGTGGAAGATTTTATCAAAAAACAAATGTGACTGCATGTGTCCTTTAGGATACACCTACACAGAGGTTGGGGTAGGAGTGTTCAAAGTAAGAGGGATGGCCACAGTTCTAAAAGTTTCATTAGTGGTTGTTCAGGACACAGAATCATTCTACATAATAGTTTAAACTAATAAAATAATTGTCAATATCTCAGCTGGGGCTGTGTAGACACCTCCTCAAAAAATCTGATCTTCATTAACTTTATCTCTTCCCACAAAACCCAATTATTCATACCCAGAGAAAAATGGGACCTGAACGTTTTCTGACTGGCTGGCTATTTATTTTCTGTAGATGAAATTGAATCACCTGCGAACTTAAAAAAAAAAAATAGTTGCTCACTTTCTCCTGCTTATCACTAAGAAGATGTCAATCTAAATCTCTTGTATAGGTCAGTTCCTGATGCTCTCATGTCAAATAGATTTTCTTTCCCCTTCCATCTTCTGTATTTCATAAGCACAGAGAGTGAGAAAAGATAGGAAGATGAAAGAATAGGAGAAAAAAAGGTAAAATTAGAGTAAAATATGTAAATTGGAAAACTAAAGAATTTTCCTCCATAATTGAAGATACGATCATCAAGAAGTCCTATCTCTGCAATCTACTTTATCTTCCAATTAAAAGTACAGAGAATAGATCTACCTTTTGACTAATAATAAAAAGTCTAAGTTGCTTATGTTGCATGTGTCATTCAAGTCCTGTTTTCAAAAAATTGCATCCAGAATACTCTATCTTAAGACAATGAACTGTTATTTCTGTAGCTTTTAATAACTGACAACTCCACATTTAAATCCCTGGCTGTACATAAACTGTCAGCATCCAAATTTGCCCAGACAAACAGAATTGGAAAAAACAAAAATAACATGAAGAAAAAATGCGCTGTTAACAGCTGTGTAAATAACAGCAGCAACGTTAACTAATAAAAGGAAACCAGCAATCTCAGTAAAAACCCAAGAAGGAATTCAAGTTGCTGCAAGTAGATTTAGAAGGTTTGACTGCTGTTTGTTTCCTTCCAAAATTTAGTTTTTCTTTCCAAGTTAGCTGTATCAAGGAGTCTAGAGGAAAACCTTTCACAGCAAACTCGTAGGCCGGACACAGTGGCTCACGCCTGTAATCCCCACACTTTGGGAGGCCAAGGCGGGCCAGGCAGATCACTTGAGCCCAGGAGTTCTAGACCAGCCTGGGCAACATGGTGAGACCGTGTCTCTACAAAAACTAGCCAGGCACAGTGATGCACGCCTGTAGTCCCAGCTACTTGGGAGGCTGAGGTGGGAGGATTACTTGAGCCCAGGAGATCACGCCACTGCACTCTGGCCTGGTGACAGAGCAAGACTATCTCAAAAAAAAAAAAAAAAAAACTCTTATATTACTAAATAAAAAATAGGTCTCAAGTGAAAATGTTTCATACTTACTACAGAGAGAGAAAGGAAAACAGAGTCAGTTATTCCTCTTTTCCCTAATCATTTGCCTTCACATTTATATTTGAATAGGACTGCAAAGTTGCTCCAGGTTCAAAAATTGAGTGAAGAAACCTCGCTCCCTTCAGTGCAGCCACTGTACTATCTTAGTCGAAGCCCCTTTGGTTGCTGGTGATAGAAACACTTTCAAAGTTGCTCAAGCAAAACAAGGGACTTTTATTAAAAACTTCCATGGGAAATCACTGCAAATTCAATAGAGGGAAGTGCAACTGGGTCTTGTCAAGAAATAATGATCAGGTACCTGAAATTTCTCCATGCTGAAGATCAAGGATGAAGGAGACCAGGAGACCATCAGAGTTCCCAGTCCTGTGGGCTTGCATTCTAGTGGGAGGAAACAGACAATGAAAACACAGTGAAGTAAGTAAGAACATCAAGCGTCAATCAATGGTCGCTATGAAGAGGATAAAGTAAGCATGTATTACACAAAATCAGATGAAATGAGCCCTGAAATTTGTGGGAGGGGGAAGTGGGAGGGCTTGTTGCATTGGGAAGATCCTCCTTCAATAGATGACACTTGTATGGAGACCTGAATAAACTGAAAGTGGCTGGAGCTGTGAGTCATACAAAATCTGGGGCACCACTTTGCAAGCAGAAGGAACAAGTCAAAAGCTGAGAGACCAGAGCAGCACTGTCCAATAAAAATATAATGTGATTTTTAAATTTTACTTAAGTAATTTTTCAATTTTCTAGTTGCTACATTTAAAAAAAGCAAAAAAGGAACAGACGAAATTATTTTTAACATATTTCATTTAACCTAACATAACCAGTATATTGTCATTTCATTTCAACATATAATTAATTTAAAAGTCATGAATGAGATGTTTTACATTTTTTTATACTGTCTTCAAAATCTAGTATGTACTTTATCCTGAAAACACATCTCAATGTGAATGCTGAAGTTCCGACAGTTAAAGTGAAATGTAATTCTACCAAAACAATAAAGTCATGTTTAATAGGAAAATGTTTTATGCTGCTTCAGTTCCTAAGTTAAAATGTAAATTAAGGGCCGGGCGCGGTGGCTCAAGCCTGTAATCCCAGCACTTTGGGAGGCCGAGACGGGCGGATCACGAGGTCAGGAGTTTGAGACCATCCGGGCTAACACGGTGAAACCCCGTCTCTACTAAAAATACAAAAAACTAGCCGGGCGAGGTGGCGGGCGCCTGTCGTCCCAGCTATTCGGGAGGCTGAGGCAGGAGAATGGCGTAAACCCGGGAGGCGGAGCTTGCAGTGAGCTGAGATCAGGCCACTGCACTCCAGCCCGGGCGACAGAGCGAGACTCTGTCTCAAAAAAAAAAAAAAAAAAATGTAAATTAATTAAAATTTAATTTAATTTAAAATCTCAGCTCCTTGTTTGCCTTTATCATATTTCAAGTGTTCAGGAGCTATGTTGAGCTCACAGCTACCATTTTGAACAGGACAGGACAGGACTGGAGGACACAGAGTGAGGTAGAATGAAGGTAGATGCAGTTGAGAAGAAAGAGCCAGGCATGTAAGCCTCAGCAAAGAATTAGAAATTTGGGTTTTATTCTAAGTGTAATAAACGGCTATTACAAGATATATTACTTTCTTATTTCTCATGTAACAAATTATCACAAACGCAGAGACTTAACACAAATGTACTATCTTACAACTCTGGAGGTTAGAAGTCTGAAATGACTTGTATGGGACTAAAATCAAGGTGTCCATTAAGCTGTTTTTTGTTGTTGTTGTTTTGTTTTGTTTTTCTGAAAGTCCCAAGGGGGAATCCATTCCTGGCTTCTTTCAGATTATGGAGGTTGCTGACATTCCTTGGCTTGTGGCTGCATTACTCCAAGTTTGCTTCTGGAGTAACAAGTTGACTTGTTTGCTTCTGTTATTACATCACATCTTCTCCTGTCTACCTGACCCTTCTGCCTCCTTTTATAAGAACCCTTGTGATTACAGTGGTTCCACTTAAATATTCCACAATAATACCCCCATCTCAAGATTCTTAACTTCATCTGCAAAGTCTCTTTTGCCATGTGAGGTAACATATTCACAGGCATTAGGGATTCATATATGGACATTGTAGGAGAGAAAAAATATCTTTTGCCTTCTATCCTTCTAGGTTCTTGGCTGGGCCTCTGAAACAAAAGACAGATTAACAACAGAAAAGCTTACAAATTTGTTTAACGTAAGCTTCGTGTGACATGGAAGACTTCATAAAGAAATGAAGTCAAGGACGAGTTAAACCTGAGTGTTTTTATACCAGTTTTGATGAAGAGGGGAGAGTCATGGAAAAAATGTGTACAACCCATCTTGGGTCTGGTGACTACACAAGGTTCAGAGGGCCTATCCCTTGAGAAGTAGTGGTGGAGGCATGTCTTAGAGCAGGGTTCACACAGGCAGGGTGCACCCACAATAGTTGACCATCATATACAAACTCCTGTCTACCACTCTTCCTCCCTAACACCTTCCCAAAATAGCTCAGAGTACATCTATGTGATTAAAGAATGGAATTAAAAACTCCTTTCTTCTGTGATTTCAGACCCAGGTGGCAGAAAAAATTGCTGTCTCCTTGCCCAACTCTGTTATTTACAGAAGAGATGCCTGGGTTTAATCTCTAAACCAACTTGCTACCAGTTTACCAGCTTAGTTTAGAAATGACAATTTGTATATTGGCTCATAAGCTTCTGAGTTTATTTTGAGCCACTTTCTAGATTTATAGGGTCAGAGATGGGGACATCGTGCAGATCAGAAAAAACAGGAGGTAAACAACTAAACAGCTCTTTACCAGAATGATAAATGAATGTCAGCAATCTTGCAGCTCAATAAAGTAGTACTAGGCTTAAGATGATTTGCAAACCATCTCGTCAACACTGCAGTTTATTTCCAACTATATTCCATACCAAGTGGCAGTGTGCCAGAATCTTTTTAAAAAAAGAAAAAAAACCTATCCAGTTGAGAGACATAGATGATGATAGTTGAATATTAGTCAAACTGATATAGATTTTTATGATGGTTGAATCTCCAACAACCATTGCTTATCCATTCATCCATTCAACAAATATTTAAGAGTTTCTACTACAACTCATGCACTGTCCTAGGTTTTATTCTAAGAAATGGGGTTTCACCATGTTAGCCAGGCTGGTCTCGAACTTCTGACCTCAGGTGATCTGCATGCCTCAGCCTCCCAAAGTGCTGGGATTACAGGCCATCATGCCTGGCCGACATTACCATTTTAATGCAACTTGCTTTGATTCTTGGTTATAACAAGTTTCATAGCCAAAGGAGTTGCAAATTCATATTTTTACCTTTTCTTAAATTTGAAAACTATGAGATCTGTATTTTATGTATAAGATTCAATATTAACGTATCATAAATGAGTATCAGTAAGACTGATATTTTATGCAACCAATTGCCAAAGCAACAAGTGAATGGCAGTGACATTTCCCCCCTGCTATAGTCTGAACATGCCTTCCAAAATTCATGTTTTGGGAACTTAATCCCCAAATGCAATAGTGTTGGGAAGTGGGGCCTAATGGGAAGTGTTTAGGTCATGAAGACTTCACCCCCATGGATGGATTGATGCTGTTATGAAAAGGGCTTATGGGAGTGAGCAGACATTGTCTTCCTCTCTTGCTGTCTCTCTCTTCTGCTGTTCTGTCATGTGATGATATGGTGTTCCTCCACTCAGGAGGATGCAATGGTTAAGGAGCCATCTTTGAAGCAGAGAAACTGGCCCTAACCTGCCAGTGCCCTGATCTTGGACTTCCCAGACTCCAGAACTGTGAGAGAATAAATTTATGTTGTTTATAAATTACCCAGTCACAGTTATTCTGTTATAGCAGCACAAACAGACTAAGTTGCGCCCCCCTTATCCTGCTCCCTACTTGGTAAATGCTCAAGGTTTGAATTCTCTTTGAGATTGCTTTTCGTGGGCAGGATGAGAAGCCTACTCAGCAAGCAAAATTTGGAGGGTGAACCAATCGTTTTACTTCCTTCATTTACAAGATGTCTAAACTTCATTATATGCATGGTCAGCAATCAACTAGTGCCCTTCTCTCTTGGTTCTAAAATTAACAGATATATCTGATCAAGCATTTTCACTGCAATGTTCTTGGTATCTGGCCCCCCAGACATGAGCACAAGTGAAAACCTGCTCTGAGATTTGCAGCAGCTTTGTGAATACCATCTTTAAATCATGCATGCTCTATCCTTTCCCTTCCCAGACAGACAGACAGAAAGAAGAATATAAAGCTCTCTGCTTTGTTGTTCACCATTGTGCTCAATGACATATAACACAGTCTAGAGTTTACTTCGTTTTTATTGTCTATCTCTTCCCACTAGAATAGAAGCTACCCAAGAGTAGAGGTTTTTGTATTTTTGTTCTCTATGTTCCCATATACCTAGAATAGTGCATAAGTTATGGTAGAAACTCTCTAAATATTTGTCAAATGAATGAATGGATAAGCAATGTTTGCTAGAGATTCAATCTTCATAAAAATCTATATTAGTCTGATCGATGTACAACTATCATCACCCCTCTGCTGGCTGTACCCCTGCCAATTTCTGCTGCCTATTCCTCCAGCAAATGCCCCACCCCACTCCACTGTGTGCTCCAGATCTACTCTCAGTCCCCCAAGCTTACTGTGTTCCTTTCTGAGTCCTGCTCTAGAGTTTTTGTTCATTTTCATCCCTCTCTGTCAGGAAGTATCCCTACTAGGCTGCTGTGCCCTGAGGACAGAAACTCTGATTTTGCTCTCTATAGCATTACCATCATACATGACACATAGCAGGTTATAGGGGAATAGTGCTGCCCTTTCCAAAGATGTCCATATTTTATCCTCAAAACCTGTGAATATGTTACATTACATGGCAAAGAAGCTTTGCAGATGTGACTAAGTGAAGGATGTTGAGTTTAAGAGATTATCCTGGAACATTGGAGTGGGCTCAATGTAATCGCAGGGGTCCTTAAAAGAGGAACATAGGAGGGTCAACGACAGAGACTGAGGTATGACAACAGAAGCAGAGGTTGAAGTGATGTGAGGCCAGGAGCCAAGTAATGCAGGCAGCCTCTACATGCTGGGAACAGTGAAAAAACAGGTTGTCTTTTAGAGCAACCAGAAGAAATACAGGCCTGTCATCTACTTGACTCTAGCTCAGTGAAACAAGTTTTAGACTTCTGACCTTCAAAACTGTAAAACAATAAATTTATGTTGTTTTAAGACACTAAATTAGGGGTGATTTCTTACCACAGCAATTGGAAATTAATACACAGGTGCTTATGCAATATTTATGGAATGACTAAAGATATAAGTAATAGATAAGGATTCATTGGGAAACAAGATAGACTCAGAAATCTTAATTTCATTGTCTCATTAATTAATTTCTATATATACAAGTAATAGCCAATATGCTGAGATTACAAAAAAGAAATCCTAGAAACTATGGGGATATATACTAGAGAAAAGGTAGATATATGACTACCTTAAGGACATACACTTCCTTTAATGCATCAAATACACTCACAACAAAAAAATTCAACTCCTACAACAGTGCTCAGCAATGCAACTTTTATACAAACTTCCCTAAATGAGGCAAAAGGGAGGATTACCTGTTGAACCATTTAACAAAACAAAAGGGGTCAGGTTACATTTTCCTAAAAGAAGTGTTATTCAAACTGGCAGAAATTTGTGTAACTTCATGGGGCCATCACTTTTGGCTGACGTTCAAGAGGAAAGTATTTCTTTTCATTGCTTTCTGTTGATGACCCAAATTGGTTGGATGTTTTAATTTCATGTTTATATTTTCTAGTGAACTGTTTATGACTGTGAGGATCAATGAGGCTCCTCTTTCCCATAAATCCCTCCATTGACACAATGCTTTTTGAGAAAAAATGTAACCCAGATGCAACAGCCTCACTCCAAGCAGTTTTTGTCTTTGCTCTATAGCTACCTTAAGGCCATACACTACTCTTAATGCACCAAACACACTCAAAACAAACAATCTAACTCCTAAAACATTGCTTGGCAATGTACCTTTTATACAAGCTTTCCTAATGAGGCAAACGAGAGGATTATCTGTTGAACTATTTAACAAAACTTAATCCTATTTACTCATCACTGCCCCTCTCTGTATTCCAACCTCCTTCCTCTAGATATCCTCTAAAAAATCTTTACTTTCCCTGACCAGAGCTCTGTGCCCTTAGGTAGCATATCTTACTCAGCAAACCAAAAGCAATAGGATGCAGAGGCTTAGCAAAAAAGAAAAGGAAAAACATACTATCCTGGACCCTTTCCTATTTCAACTAGACCTTGCTTTCCCAATACCTTAGGGAGAAAAAGGCTGCGATGGTTTGAATGTTTCCCCCAAATTCATGTTTTGGAAACTTAATCCCCAATGCGACAGTGTTGGGAGGTATGGCCTTTGGGAGCAATGGGGTCTTGAAGGCTCTGCCTTATGAATTAATTAATGCTATTATCACAGGAGTGGAATCATGACACGGTTTGGCTATTTTCCCACCCAAATCTCACCTTGAATTGTAATAATCCCCACATGTCAAGATCAGGGTCAAGTGGAGATATATGAATCATGCAGGCAGTTTCCCCCATACTATTCTTGTGGTAGTGAATAAGTCTCAAGAGAGCTGATGGTTTTATAAATGAGAGTTCCCCTGAACAAGCTCTCTCTTGCCTGCTGCCATGTAAGACGTGCCTTTGCTCCTTCTTTGCATTTCACCATGATTGGGAGGACTCCCCAGCCATGTGGGACTGTGAGTCCATTAAACTTCTTTTTCTTTATAAATTACCCAGTCTCAGGTACTTCTTCATAGCAGGATGAAAATGGACAAATACAGTTCATTATTGCAGAAGTAGCTTTGTCATAAAATTGAACTCTGTCTTGCACATGCTGTCTTCCCCATCAGCCTATTCACCCTGGGATGACCCTTGCCCGACATTGGCACCATGCTCTTGGACTTCCTCACCTTCAGAATTGTGAGCCAAATAGACTTCTTTTCTTTATAAATTTCCCAGTCTGTAGTGTTCTGTTATAGTAACAGAAAATGGACTAAGACAAAGGCAGAAAGCAAGAGAAACACAAGAAGCTAATATTTGGCTTTGGGGCTTGCAAGAATCCAGCTCTTGGTGATTTTAAATTCATATTCATGGGCAGGTTTTATTTTCACTTTACATAGTTTTCTCCCTAATTACTGACTTTAGAAACAAACTCTATTTGAATGTGATAAAGTCTATGGTGTTCCAGCAGCATTGCTCTTGATACGACAGCCCAGGAGAAAAGGAAAGAGAAAAGGCTCACTTTAGCTGAGGCTTAAAGGATGGATGACTAGGATCTCAGCAGGGGGTGATGATGGGAAAGGTCCTGCTTCATTCCTTGCCCCTGACCTTGCAGCCTCTTGTCTTGCATAATTTCTGCTGCAGGCATTCTAGCCACACTTGCTTTCTGTGGATTTCATAGCTTTTGCACTTACTGTACTCTTTTCCTGAACTCTTCCTTCCTTACTTCCAGTCTTTGGCCCTGTTGACACTTTTCCTCTCTCAGATCTCATTTCAAAGATCATTCCTTTACACATTATAAAATACAGTATCCTTTAGTGTGACTATTTGTTCAGTGCACAGCTCCCTTACTGGACTATCAATTCCATAAGGGAGTAAATCAGTCTGCTCTTGCTGTCTGCTTTATGACATCCAGAGTATGAGCTTAACAAATACTTTCTGAGTGAAATAATGGATGCTATCTACAATAGATGTAAAGGTGCCATAATTTGATTTGCAGATATAGGCAGAGCAGTTTCCATCTCTTGCCACTTTGAACCCCTTGGTGTTGGTGCTATGTTGGGAAAGACTTTGAGGTTACACTCAAACGTATTGCAAGAGATCTCTTTGGCCTTGTGTGATGGAGCAAGTCAGTCCCTGGGTCATGAATTACCTACCATCCATGAAAAAACAAAGGGCTGAGTTGCTTTTTGATTTATCCTTTAATATCTAAAACAATCATTTTATTCCCTTTTTAAAAACACTTGGGTTACATTCCCCCCACCCACTCACCCTGGAGAAATTCCCATGGGGATTGTTTCAGGTTTACTTGCCTTCCATAGTTATGGATTTTGGAGTCACAGAGAGCATACATAGCCAAATAGTGATCTTCAATATTAGGAAATAGGAGAGGCAATTTATAAGATACTGAAGATTTGCGAGAACTCACCTGTGTGCCAGTTTAGTAGCCTGGCCTGCCTTCTCAACTATTGAGATTGCTTGGAGCTTTTGTCATTCTCCTGACTTAAGCTGACATACTTTTGGCATCAGCTTCACAACTCTACTTTGTGCCATCAGGCAGCACCAAATCATTGTCTCAGAGTCATTGTGACAATCGGAAGTCACATTCAAGTGACAAGGAAATTATTGCTAGAATAAAAAAAGTTGAGAGAAGCGATTATTGTGTATTCTCATTGTCTGGCTTTCAAACTTAAATATTTTGGCCATTAGAAAGCATTTGTTTTTTAAAATAAAATGAAAAACATAGACTGCATTCATTCAAAGGGGGGTTTCTTAGAAACCAGATTTTTTTTTTTTTACTTTTTAATGAGACACTTAGCAAACATGGGTAGAAACTGTCAGCTTTTCAAGAATAATCTGTCAGAGATTGGGAAGTTAGTATTAAGGAGAAGGATGGTATAGCAAATCAGGATTCAGTTACATTTCCGGAACTACCTGGCCTTAGTCTATTCTGATATCCGTTGACATCAAAACATCCATTAAACCTTAAGCTCTTACAGGTCAAACTGACATGACACTATTAAATATTTGAATTTCTGCTCAACAAGTAAGCTTCTCATTATGATTTGGCTTCCCTACTGGTTCTGCCAGAAACTGACATTCTTATCCCAAGCACTGGGGTCTGTGGATGGGATGTGGGGACTGATGAACCCCTTTAAATTATATTGAAGTGATTGAGAGCTTGTACATTTTTCTGGAGAGGAGATTTACAGCTGTCTTTTTGATCCAAAAACTTTCCATGAACCCCAAAGATTAAGAACCCACTGGCCCTTTGCAATGTAGACCTCATGTGAATTATGTCTCCTAGTAAACTAAAAATTTGATTTTCTGGCTTTCTTAGTCTTGCAGACATGGTCAGATTGTGCAATGCATACCCTGCATATCCACAGGTGGGTGCACAACTTGATAACTGTGGGTGCATCCTGGGTGAGTGGGGGATAAAGGGAGAGAGAAAGAGATCAGTGGGTTTGCTGCTAGACCTTGACGAATTCTCTAAGATTCTTGATGACACTCCTAAAGATTCTTCTTATCACGACTGACTAAAAATACACCTTTTCCTATTTGAATCTCCTTCATAAGCCCTTCATTAAAAAATGGTTCACTTAATTAATAGTCTAAGGCACATTTAGTAAATTAGACTTGCTTTTAAATTTCCTTATGTGAGTTCTAACTGATTTCATGCTTGAGCCTGAAGAAGGACAATTTTTTAAAGCCAGCTTTCTCTGTAAGAGCCTTGGCAAGAAATAGAAACCTTTCATTTTTCTCAAGGAAAAATAAACAGTGGCTAGAAAGGTATGGAGGATGAAGTGAGAGGTTTACAGGTTCAGCTCTGAGTGCGGTACGGTTGGCCGGAACCTCAGTGACATGTTGTTTATGAATGCACACAGATCCTGGAAAGCATCTGCCCAAGTGGCCAAACAGCTGTAGTCAATCCCTTATTAGAACACTGTTTGTCTGAATTTGGTAAATATCACCACACTGCACAAGTCGTTGAGATACATTGGATACATTTTATGCTAAGTATCTCACGGGACATACCCGGAGATAACCAATATGGGGGGACCCTGAGAGCTTTCTCTACAAAGGTGTAGGAAAACAGGACAGTTTTCCCAGGTTGCTATTCTGTGCTAATATCAGATGAGAATCACCCCCTGGATTTCTGAGATGAGTGTGCCCCTCCTCTGTATTGGCAAATCCTTGATTAGGGTTTCTCAAAGCTCAACTCCTGCCCAAAGGAAGTCAGATATGGAGCTCTCCATCCCACCCAAGCCAGTATTTCAGAGGTCCACAGAGCCTCATCCATCTTGGACAAGTGGGTTGCAGGGAGTAGCTGCCTTATGGCAGTTACTAAGCAAGGTGGTTATGCAAACTAGACTTGGAGGTGACTTAGGTCCAAATCCCAGCTCTGCCAATTTCTAGCTGGCTCCTTGCTTAAGTCATTTACTCCTCCTGAGTATAATGAGGATAACGTCTGCTATCATTGGGTTTGCTTGTCCACTCCAAATCTCATGTTGAAACCTGATCCCCAGTGCTGTAGGCAGGACCTAATAGGAGGTGTTTGGGCCATGGGGGCATATCCCTCATGAATGACTTAGTGATGTCCTTGCAGTAATGAGTGAGTTCTTACTCTATTAGTTCCTACTAGAGCTGCTTGTTAAAAAGAGTCTGCCCCCTCCCCTCTCTCTCGCCTCCTGTCTCTCCATGTTGTCTGTGCACACACCAGCTCCTCTTCACCTTCTGCCATTGAGAGGTGACAATGTGCTAGCAGCCCTTATTCTTGGTGCCTCCTCGGCCTCAGCATCCACTCTGGCAGCGCTTGAGGAGCCCTTCAGCCCGCCACTGCACTGTGGGAGCCCCTCTTTGGGCTGGCCAAACTAGAGCCAGAGCCGGCTCCCTCTGCTTGCAGGGAGGTGTGGAGGCAGAGGCGGGGGCGGGGACCCGGCTGCATGCCATGCTCACAGGCCAGGAGCCAGTGCGAGTTCCGGTGGGCGTGGCGCTAGCTCGGAGGGCCCTGCACTCAGAGAGGCTGGCCGGTACCACCAGCCCAGGGCATTGAGGGGCTTAGCACCCGGGCCAGCAGCTGCAGAGGTTGCACCAGGTTTCCCAGCACTGCTGGCTGCATGCGCTCCGCTTGAATTCTCCTGGGGTCTCAGCCGCCTCCCTGCAGAGCAGGGCTCGGGACCTACAGCCTACCATGTCCGAGCCCCCTCTCTGCCATGGGCTCCCGCGGGTCCGGAGCCTCCCCTACGGGTGCTGCCCCCTGCTCTGTGGCGCCCAGTCCTATCCACCGCCCAAGGGCTGAGGAGTGCAGACGCGACTAGGGACTGGCAAGCAGCTCCACCTGCTGTCCTGGTGCAGGATCCACTAGGTGAAGCCAGCTGGGCTCCTGAGTCTAGTGGGGACTTGGAGAACTTTTATGTCTAGCTAAGGGATCCTAAACGCACCATTCAACACTCTGTGTCTAGCTCAGGGTTTGTAAATACACCAATCAGTACTCTGTGTCTAGCTTACCTAGTGGGAACTTGGAGAACTTTTCTGCTTAGCACTCTGTGTCTAGTTCAGGGATTGTAGAGGCACTTATCAGCAGCCTGTCAAAATGGTCCAATCAGCTCTCTGTAAAATGGACCAATCAGCTCTCTGTAAAATGGACCAATCAGCAGGATGTGGTTGGGCCAGATAAGGGAATAAAAGCAGACTGCCCGCGCTAGCTAGCGGCAACTTGCTGGGGTCCGTTTTCGCACTATTTAAGCTGTATTCTTTAGCTCGTTACAATGACTCTTGCTGCTGCTCGCTGTTTGGGTTCAGACTGGTTGCCTTTAAGAGCTGTAACAGCGGGAAGGTGTGCAGCTTCTCTTCTGAAGCCAGCGAGATCAGGAACCCACTGGGAAGAGGGAACAACTCTAGACGTGCTGCCTTTAAGAGTTGTAACACTCACCGCAAAGGTCTGCAGCTTCACTCCTGAAACCAGTGAGACCATGAACCCACCGGCAAGTACGAACAACTCCAGACGAGCCTTGTTTAAGGGCTGTAACACGGCGAAGGTCTGCAGCTTCACTCTTGCTGCAGCTTCACTCCTGTGAGTGAGACCACAAACCCACCGGAAGGAAGAAGCCCCAGACACATTTGAATGTCAGAAGGAACAAACTCTGGACACATCATCTTGAAGATCTCTAACACTCTACGCGAGGGTCCATGGCTTCATTCTTGAAGTCAGCGAGACCAAGAACCCACCAATTCTGGACACACCATGAGTAGAATCAGCCTGAGGGCCTTAGCAGAAATGGAGCAGGTATCAGCACCATGCATCTTGTACAGACTGCAGAATGGAGAACCAAATAAACCCCTTTTCTTTATGAAGTACCCAGCCTCA
The DNA here is from genome assembly GCF_002776525.5 of Piliocolobus tephrosceles. Taxonomy (NCBI): domain Eukaryota; kingdom Metazoa; phylum Chordata; class Mammalia; order Primates; family Cercopithecidae; genus Piliocolobus; species Piliocolobus tephrosceles. Next base: position 65,506,956 of record NC_045435.1, on the reverse strand, counting down.
CAAACTCCATTATAGCAAAACAAATGAACTAAGACAATGTCTTTCTCACAGGGAAGTATGACTTGATGAGATGCAGAGGGTGGTGCTTGGCACTCCATAATAACCCAGTCTTTGTATCTTTTGTTATAATTTTTCATTATCATTTATGTCACCTCATCCTAGCATAACAGCCCACTTTCCCTCCAACTTAACAGTAAATCACTGGAATGGGGGGTTTTTGCCAAATAGTTTCTTTTTTGTTGTTGTTTTTGTTTTTTTGAGATGGAGTTTCACTCTTGTTGCCCAGGCTAGAGTGCTGTGGTGCAATCTGGGCTCACTTGCAACCCCTGCCTCCCAGGTTCAAGTGATTCTTCTGTCTCAGCCTACCGAGTAGCTGGGATTACAGGCATCCACCACCAAGCCTGGCTAATATTCTGTATTTTTAGTAGAGACGGGGTTTCGCCACGTTGGCCAGATTGATCTCAAACTCCTGACTTCGGGTGATCCACCCACATCAGCCAGGCAACGTGCTGGGATTACAGGCGTGAGCCACCATGCCCGGCCTGCGGAATTGTTTTTAAATAATTATAAGCATGCTCTCGCAAGCAAAGGAAGAGAATACTCAACCATGAACCCTCAAACACTCAGATCAACGCTATAAATCCAGCCATTCCGCCTCAAAGACAAGCTTTACTGGTCTTGTCTTCCCAAAACAAGAAGGAAACTGGAAGTCTTCACTGAACTCCAATATTTGAGTCTTGATTTTACAACCATGCTGTACTAGTTGGTGATTCATGTGCTGAAAGGATGCTCCAGAGTTTATGATGAGCTCTTCAAAATAAATGATCAAAATAAGCCAACAATTTGCTTTAAAATGTATTTTTAAAATATAAATGTCAGGTAACTTTCAACTGATCTGGAATCTTAGAAGCTAACATTGTGGAACTACTCACTGGATGTCAACCATTCTGCTGTGTTACTTATTTTAGTCCTCCCAACAATCTAATAAATTGGGTCCTGTTATTATCCTCATTTTATGTCTGAGTAACTTGAAGCTTATAGATGCTAGGGAACTTGGCAAAAGTCAAACAGCTACTAAGTATGAAAATATATATGTAAAACATTTAGAACAATATTGGATGTAGTCAGCCCTCATTAATATTACCTGCTGCTTGTTGTGCTACTATTGGTGCTATCATTTTCATCATTATTATTATTAAAGGATAAAGCACCATTTGAACTCAATCAAATTTTAGAACCTGTGTTCTGAAACACTACACATATACTGCCCACCCCATAAAAAAAGAATCCAAGGAATTACCACACTTTTTCACCCTGATCAAGAGAAAACATGGAGCCAATCATGGCTAAGCCCCCAGGCCCTCTGAGCAAGCTTTCAGGGAAAATAAACCAAAAGGAGCAATGCTGAGAGTGAGGTACAAGGGCAGAGTCAACCCTGCTCTGATGGGCAGGTCTGTGGGTCAGGGGTCTGTGGCAGGAGGCGGCCTGCACTATGGCAGGGCTAAGCTTCCATGGGACTGGAGGGGACAGCTACAGTTCATGTCTGAATCAGATTTGAGAGCTGCTTCCACCTCTCTGATTTATGCACACAAACCAGCAATAAAAACTCAGGTCCAGCAGCAATTGAGCCATGGTCAGAGAATGATCACTGGCATTTCCTTCATCCACAGCCCCCAGCTGTGTGAGAAGTGGGATGGGCCCATGGAGGAGGGTGGATCTATTTTTCCCTGCCTTGTCTACTTTACCCAAGTACTCAGGCCTCTTCCTACTGCAATAGCTGCTTTTGAGTCCTTGTGGTCACGTTATAGAGGAGTATAAAATAGCTGTTCTTCAGCTCCCTGTCCTGCTACCAACTTGAAAAGGCCTTTCCTGAACACACGTCTAGTTGACTCTAGCTTGAAGGACCTTTCTGACCTACTGCAAAGAGGCAGAAAACATGGGGAAAGTAATTTTTATCACCGATCTTATCACAAAGCTCAGATCTAAGAATATTACTGAACAGTAGCAAAGAGTTGGCCAGTGGCTTGCTTATATGTAGCCAAAATTCCAGTCAGCATCAAGAATAATGAGAGAGAGAAATCCTTAATTCTGGCTGCAATATGTAGTTCACAAAAGCTCACATTTAGTGTGCTTTATCAGGTAGAGTTCTTTTCTTGCAAAAATACAGAAATGAACTCTAGCTAACATAAGCAGAGAAATGGTTTATTGGGAGGAGAACTTATTGGAATGCTCTCAGCTGCAAGGAAGGGAGTATTTAACTATAAGTGGCTTAAACAAATGAGGGTTTAATTTTCTTCAACAGCAAGGAGCCTGAAAGGAGATTGTCATTGGGTTTGCTTTAGTGGCTGAATAATGTAAGAACTGAGTGCCTGTGATTCTATTGGCTTTTGTCTCATGGTCACAAAATAGCTGCCAGAGCACTAAGCTACATCAACCTTCAAGTCAGGAGGAAAGGGAAGGAATCGCTGCTCCTGTCTCTTTTATCAGGCAAGCAAATTTCTCCTTTAGTGTCTCTGATCAGAATGGTATCCTCTGGACACCTGATGCTTAGTGCAAGAGAGGCTGGGAAGGTGAATATTTTTTAGTCTCTATAGGGAAGAACATGAAAAAGAGGGCATTGGAGATGGGCATTGGGTTCACTCAGAGTTTCTCAATCTTAGCACTAGGGATATTTTGGGCCAGGTAATTCTCTAATGGGAGGTGGGGGGAGGCTGTCTAGTATAATGTAGGATATCAATAGCATTCCTGGCCTCCACAAAATAGATGCCAGTAGCATCCCTCCCCTGGTAGTAACAACAAAAAATGTCTCCAGATATTGCCAAATGTCTCCTGGATGGGGAGGGGGAAATTGCCCCAGGTCAGAACCACTGGGTTACCCCACTCACAGCGTCTGCCATAGATTATAGAGTAATTTCAAGAATCAAAGACAGAAAAAGATCCAGCCTTCAGAAATAGGCAGATCAGTCCCTGGGTTCCAGGTAGCAGAACCTAAGAGACAGTCTCTACTAAGCAGTTACCTTGTGATAAATTAGTTCCAAACCTTTTCAGTCTCTTAGGGCTTAGGACATAAATTCCAAGAAGAGGGAACACGATTGGCCTTGGGTTGCAAGCCATCTTTGGAAAAGGAAGGGCAGGCACACTGATTGCCCTACCAAGACTGGATCCACTGTAGAAGGGATAGCTCCCTATAGCTACTATTTAGGAGTGATAGGATAGGGAGAGCAGGGGGAATGGATGCTTGTCAGAATAGAATATATTAGGTCATTTCAAAAGTAATTGCCGTTTTTAATGGCAAAAACCACAATTACTTTTGCACCGACCTAATATCATGCAATGACTTCGGACAACTGATCCTATTTCTGACAAATGGTTGAGTCCCTTGTGTTAGTTTGAGAAAAGACTATTCTGAAAAGGGCTTTTGAGGAAGAATCCAGAATGTCTACACAACCCCAGGAAAATCAGTTGCCCTTTGAACCTCTAGGTGTTTATGTGTAAAATTAGAATTTCAGGCAATGAATCTCCAAGATCTCTTCAGGCTCTCACATGCTGCATCTCAGTGATATGGTTTCACTTTCTGTACCCACCCAAATCCCATCTGGAATTGTAATCCCCATGTGTCAAGGGAGATACCTGGTGGGAAGTGATTGGATCATGGGAGCAGTTCCCCCCATGCTGTTCTCATGACAGTGAGTGAGTTCTCACAAAATCTGATGGTTTTATAAGGGGGTCTTCCCTCTTCACCCTCGCTTCTCTCTCCTGCCACCTTGTAAAGAGGTGCCTGCTTCCCCTTTGCCTTTCGCCATGATTATAAGTTTCCTGAGGCTTCCCCAGCCATGTGGAATTGTGAGTCAATTAAACCACTTTTCTTCATAAATTACCTAGTCTCAGGTATTTCCTTATAGCACTGTGAAAATGGACCAATAAACTCAGCTTCGAGAAAGTGATTCCAGCTTTTCCCTTCCTTCTCACTACATGCCACAGTTTGTTCTATCTCCCAAAACCATGCCTCCATTCCCTAGATTTGGGCTGTCTAGATAGTGAGAAGGAGAAGGAATGCAACATGCCTGTCCAGGAGCTGGCTGTGGCATGCATACACGTAGCTTGAGATTTAGCTTTAACCCAAGTAAAGGCCATTGTCAGTTTCGTTTTGGGTTTGGTCTCATCTGGGACTACCAAATGCATTAAACCCACCTCAAGTTCTCTTGAAACAAATCACAGTTCAGCCCTGTGACCTCCCAGCCTCTTGCAGTAATCTCACTACAGAAAGTGACCTTCCTCTGTATGGTTGGCACCTACCAGCAGATTCTCCAGTGACAGTGACAGATTCTATAATGGAAAAGACCGCAGTGGTCCTATGTTGTGGTTTCGATGCTACCTTGTTAATTTATTTAGTGCAGTGGTGAAGGGGAGAGGAATTGGAGCAAGGGGTGGAGGGAGATGGGGATTAAAAATGTAAATATGTGATTACTTTTAACGACCTTATTACTCGACATCAAATCTGTTTGTATTGACAAATAAGTATGCAAATGTTTATATCAACACTCACTTCATTAAAATAGTAAATGGTTGAAGTTAATATTAGTGCAGCATTGAAATCTTGAGTAGTTTTAATTACATAGCAATAAGCTACTGATGAGTATCATTATGTACCAATCATACAAAAATGAGCCACCGAAGGCCATATTTCCAAAATTGAGTTGAGCAAGTACATCCACAAAAAACACAGACACACACTAAGACTTTCCCTGTCTTCACATCATAGTTTGAAGGCACAAAATGGAAAATCACATCTGCAGAAATTGATCCAGACATGGAATTACACAATTCCACGAATTGCCCCATAGAAAGTATGCACAGGTGTTTTAGACTTTAGAGACGTTTCTACCCCTCATAGACCACCCCATCTGTATTCTCTTGATTTGTTTTCCAAAGGATGAGTTTTAGCCTGGAGACAAGATATCTTTAAAAAGACCAGTCTTTACAAGAAAGCAGGTGTGAGTGTGTGTGTTTGTCTGTTGCATGGCAAACAGCTGGGTCTAATATTCCTGGAGGAATGCAACATGTGGACTGAATTCTCTAGTTCTACTTCTCAGGTTATTTGCTGAACACACTTTATCATGCAAACATTAACAAGAGGATTCAGCCAATGAGAAAGGAGAAATGAAAGATGCTAAACGTCTCAGATGGACACAGAACTAATAGTTTGAGAACATTTCAGCAGCTACAACTGAGGTTTTCTTAGGCTTGGGAAAGTTGGCTCTTTAGCCTTCATTGCCACATGTTTTAAATTGTCAGGCAAGGCTGGGAGGAGTAGAAGTCCTTTGTATTAATAAAGTGCTGAGTTTTTCACACAGAAATGAATTGTATATAGGTTTTGATTTCCTAACAGTGAGGATCCAATCGAGCAGTGATCAGTCAGTGAGTAGGTGTTTATTGATCACATAGTATGAGGAAGGTGTTCGTGAAGGTATCTGGAATGAGCTCTGCTTCCCAAAGTGTACATTTGCGTTGGCAGGCAAAAGACTTCTTTGTACAGCAAAATGCTAAATTAGGTGTTGGAAGCTAAGTCCAACTAATCAGAAAAGAGAAGCCAAGAGGGCTGTTGTGATGGGAGGGCTGCCTGAACAAGAAGGTGAAACTGATCTTGGATTTAGGCTAAAAATCAGCCAGCGATGGGCAGAGGGGCAACGGGGTATTTTTGACTGTAGAAAGAAGCCAGAAACATGAATGGAAAGACCCTCTCCTGGATCAGTGAAGAGTGCCAGGGGTACCATGGGAATGAGACAGCACTGGGAGGGTGGAATCTCAGTACAGATGTCCCAACACATCAGCCAAGGCATTATGGAAAGAATGCAGCCACTGGGAGCTATCTTAGAATTTTTTAATTTTGAAACAATCTCAAACTTAGAAGAAAGGTGTAAGAACACTACAAAGGTTAAGTTGTTGGCCTGACCCTCTTTCACCTCCAATGCTTCAGAGTGTGTTTCCTACAAACATGAATGTTTGTTTTTCTATGTAACTACCATACAACTATGGAAATCAGGAAATTAACAGTGTCAGAGTCACGAGTTGCATATGTTGTCAATTTCTCTTTTGCCTTCCTTCTTGCCTGCACTGTTTCCTGGACTTTTGTGGTGTGAATGCTTTTGAAGATACAGGCCAGTACTTTTATAGAATGTCCCTCAATTTGGGTTCATCTAATGGCTCTTGTCGTGATTAGAGTCAGGTAATTTGCCTTTGCCAACAATATCACAGGAGTGATGCTGTGTTCTTCCCGGAGCATTCTGTCTGGTGGCTTGGAATTTTAATTATCCCATTCCTGGTGACGTTAACTCTGATTAGTAGATTAAAGGGGTGTCTTTCAGGTTTGTCCACCATAGAGTTACGTTCTTTACTTTCACTGGGAAACTTTGAGCCGAGAAGTGAAAAATTCAAATTGACAATTAGGGAAAATTAGAGATTCTTTTGCCTCAGCCAAACAGATTTGAGAGGGAGTTTTGAGTGGCCAACCCAAAGCATGGCTCTTGGAGCATGTTAGCTTCTGGGGCAGAAGGAACACATTGTCCTGCTCTTTTGATCTTGAACCCTAGTCCATAAGCCTTACCCTTCATAACTTCTGAGTTTCCCAACAGCAAACCATATGGCCAAGATGTCAGAGGAAGTGCCAAGTATGAGAAATTAAAGAAGATTGAGTTGTTTTACCAGCTGTACCTTTGTCTTTTCTAGGCATGAACTGTGATGCCATGAGCGAAGGATGATCTTCAGAGTCAGACAGAGTATCATATGGTGGGAGATCCCCATTTAATTAACTACCAGGAGTTTGTTTTTCTGGCAGGGAATTCAAGTTGAGGGCAAGATCTGAATTGCTTGGCATGTTGGGTACAATTTTTAGAGGATATTTATAGTAGGAGGCAAGAGACCCAGGCAGGAGAAGAGAACTTGGTTTAAGTAAACCTATAGAGTAGAAAAGCTGACGCATGCAATGCATATCCTTCTGCCCTTGTTTCACCCTGAACTGAAATATCTCCAAGGAGTGAGATATAATGGGGTAAAAGTCCTGGCCTTGGCCGGGCACTGTGGCTCACGACTGTAATCTCAGCACTTTGGGAGGCCAAGACGGGTGGATCACAAGGTCAGGAGTTCAAGACCAGCCTGGCCAACATGGTGAAACCCCCATCTCTACTAAAAATCCAAAAATTAGCTGGGCATGGTGGCAGCCGCCTGTAATCCCAGCAACTCAGGAGGCTAAGTCAGGAGAATCTCTTGAAACCAGAAGGCTGAGGTTGCAGTGAGCCAAGATGGTGCCACTGCACTCCAGCCTGGGTGACAAGAGTGAAAGCTGAGATCACACCACTGCACTCCAGCCTGCACGACAAAAGTGAAACTCTGTCTCAAAAAAAAAAAAAAGTCCTGGGCTCAAATACAGGCCCTACCACAACTGTCTTTGGACAAGTTAAACTAACTTTACAGAGCCTCAGTTTTCACATATAAAATAGGGAAATTAGGCTGGGCACAGTGGCTCATGCCTGTAATCCCAGCACTTTGGAAGACCGAAGTGGACAGATCACTTGAGGCCAGAAGTTTGAGACCAGCCTGGCCAACATGATGAAAGCCCATCTCTACTAAAAATACAAAAATTAGCTGGGTGTGGTGGCACATGCCTATAATCTCAGCCACTCAGGAAGCTAAGGAAGGAGAATCGCTTGAACCCAGGAGGCAGAGGTTGCAGTGAGTTGAGATCCACCACTGCACTTCAGCCTGGGCAACAGAACAAGACTTCGTCTCAAAAAGCAAAACAAAACAAAACAAAAAGGGACATTAGTACCCGTCTCTCAGAGGGACTTTATGAGAATTAGATGAGATAATGCATTAAAATGACAATACAAAACTCTAGACATCAGGTAAGTGCTTAAATACAAGGCATTGTTTACTGTACATCCCCAGGGACTGAACACAGTGTTCTGCAAATCAGAAGCTGCAAGTGACATCCATATAATGGAATATTACTCAGCCTTAAGAAGAAATGAACTATCAAGCCAAGAAAAAGCAGGAAGGAACTTTAAATGCACATTGCCAAGTAAATGAAGCCGTTTTGAAAAGACCACATATCTTATGATTTCAACTGTATGACATTGTGAGAAAGGTAAAACTGCAGAGACAATAAACAGATAAGCGGTCGTCAGTGGTTGAGGGGAGGAAGGGAGAAATGAGTAAAGGGCACATAGGGGATCTTTAGGGCAGCGAAACTATTCTGGAGGATACTATAATGGTGGATATATGTCATCATGCATTTGTGGAAACCCACAGAATCTACCACACAAAGCATGAGACCTAATGTAAATTATGGACTTGAGTTAATAATAATATATCAGCATTTGTTTATCAGTTGTTACAAATATACCATACTACAGCAAGATGTTAATAATAGTGGAAACTGGGAGGTAGGAGGAGGAGAGAGGGAGGGATATGGAACTCTCTGCCCTTTCTGCTAAGCCTCAAACTGTTCTAAAGACTAAAGTTCACTATGTGCTGAATACGTGAAGGAATACATGATTTTCCATAAGCGAGAGACAGCATTTTATCGTCCCTCAATACCAACTGATTTCAAAGGTCCTATGGAATTCTTGCTCTGTCTTATATGGGGTCATCCACATCTCAGCCTCTTCCCTAGCCCATCCCTGCTGACCTTTACTGGGGACCAGCATGAACCTCAGCTCTTTGAGAGAATCAGAAAAAGGTGCCTCCTCCAGGTGGCGCAGCCCTGTGGGAGCGTGGTTCTGCAAGCAGAGCTTGGTCAAGACTTCAGCTGGCTCTTGCCTCCTGGGTGAGGACCACCATCAGCGGCAGACACAAACCTTCCGGTGGCTCTGTCACCCCATTCTTCTGGGTAATACTTCACCGATAGGGCACCGTTACCCGTGCTGCCCTCTGCTGGCCCTCTTGTCTGACCTGGGTGTTTCCCTACCAATGCCCTTGGCACACATTCAAAAGCCCTTCCTGGGCTCCTGGTTATTGGCCAGGGGAACCTAAATGTTCTGCTAGTGGCCGGGAATGAAATTTCCTCCAGCAATTTCAACCCAGCCAGAAGATATTGAATCTGGAACTGCTTCCTCCCAATTGTATCTCCCCCTTGACATCTCACTGTGCACAGAATCGCGGATGAGTCAGTGCTAGGAGATCCTTCGGAGCTAGCATGACCCCGGCATTCCCACTGTCTTAAAGCAGAGCCTCTGCCTTAGACAAGGGTAACCAGCAGGTCAAAATGCAGTGTCCAGAAAAAAAAGGCAACCCCTGCAACCCTACTCACCAACATAGGTGAAGAGACCATGCACCATGGGGAACAGAGCACAAATTAGCAAAATCCCAGAGTTCAAGCCCTGTATTTGCCTCTTCTGACCTATGCTGTTTCTCAGAACTTAACTCCTTGAGCTTCCACATGTTCACCTAAGCAAGGGAATGATTGTCTTGCTGGATCATTGTATTAGACATGGTAACTGTAATAGCTAACAGTCACTAAAAGCTTACTCTGTGCCAAGCACTGGGCTAGGCATGTGATATATATGATTTTATGTACTCCTGACAATTCTGTGAGAAAATATACATTGTAGAAAGAAAGTATACAACAAGTAACAATATTCCAATATGTTGCATCAGATACAACCATTTTTTACCTACAGAAACAGCCATTTCATACCTTTCATCTCGGTATTGAAAGGGGTTGAACAGTTTCCAGACTAGAGATTTAGGCAGGTTGGGAGATTAAAGTAAAACCAACCCAAGCCAGTGAGTGGCAGGTGAGGGTGAGGTACAGCCCCTCAGTGCAATATCTAAAAAGGCAGAGTAGCCTTATTTCAGATCTCCAATTTGAAAGGAGACTTGGATTTCTCACACTAAATGGTAAACTGAGGCAGGAGCCTCACAGCAAGAAAGAACTGATCCAGAGCCAGGCGTGGTGACTCACACCTGTAATCCCAGCACTTTGGGAGGCGAGGCTGGTGGATCACCTGAGGTCAGGGGTTTGAGACCAGCCTGGCCAACAGGGTGAAACCCCATCTCTACTAAAAATACAAAAAATTAGCTGGGCATGGTGGTACACGCCTATAATCCCAGCTACTCTGGAGGCTGAGGCAGGAGAATCGCTTGAACCCAGGAGGCAGAGGTTGCAGTGAGCCAAGATCATGCCACTGCACTCCAGCCTGGGTGGCGACAGAGCAAAACCCTGCCTCAAAAAGAAAAAAAAAAGAACTGATCTGGGCGCATCAGAAAAGCTCTAATCGAGTGCTTGGCGACCTTGAGCTTGCAGCTGAGTCTCAAAGCGGCCTTATTGAAACACGAAACTGCTGGGACCTTCCCTGAGGGTCTCTGACTCAGTAGATCCCAGGTGGGGCCCGAGAGTTTACAGTTCCAACAAGTGCCCAGGTGATACAGGTGTTGCTGGTCGGAGAATCACACTGCTACAGACCAAAGGTTGTAAACTGGTGCTGTGAAAACCAAAGTCAACTTCCAGTGTCATTTTTTTTTTTCTACACCGAGTTTTGAATTTTTAAAGTTTTTTTTCCATACTTAAGAGGTTTCACACATAAAAAATTCAGATTTTCACCTTGGAAAATTGAGAGAATCCTGAAACCCCTATTCCTGCAGCACACCCATTGGCTGGAGTGAGTAGATGTTGCCCCCAGTTAGGTGAAGTCTGTTCTCTGTCTGGTTCTTGGTGGGGATACATGGTTTGTACCTCTGAGTTTTGAGTTTCCAAGGTCAGCTGTCAAGGCATATTTAACATCTGTATTTTAATTCACTGCTCTCTGCTTTAATAGAAGCTTTAGTTTATTAGCCAGAGTTTAGTACCAGAATCTTGGCCAGAGGAGAAAATGCCAGTTGGGCCAGCATGTCCTATTTTCATTGGTACTAATCTACAGACCCATATTGAGAAGCCATTATATGCCTGCTTTCTTCCACAAATATCCCATTTCTACCACAGATAAACAAACCAATTCATGGTCCTGGGGAGTCAGGGAGGGATATCCAGAAGCATTTACAAAGAGATATGATAGCCTCTAAAGTGACCTGAGCGATCCCACCTGCAAGTCATGAGGTTGCTGATTTTCTCCGTGGTGGTGCTTGCAGAAGTAATGATCCAGGGTTGGCTGGGAATAAAATGTGATTCATGTTCAGGGCTATCTGGAGCATCCAGCCAAAAGAGTCACCTGCTGTCAAAGCTTTCTGATATGTTTGTGTCTTTCCAAAAAAGTCATATGTTGAAATCCTAATCTCCGATGTGGTGGTATTGAGAGCGCGCCCTTTGTGAGGTGATTAGCTCATAATTAGTGCCCTTATAAAAGGGCTGGAGGGATCCATTCGTCCCTTCCACCAAGTGAGGAAGCAGCGACGAGGTGCCTTCTTTCAAGCAGAGGGCACTCCCCATCAGATACTGAATCTGTTGGGTCTCAATCTTGGACTTCCTAACCTCCAAAACTGTGAGTGACAGATTTTTGCTGTGTATAAATTATTCAGTCTAAGGTATTTTGTTATAATAGCCCTAACATACTAAGCCACCTTCTATATGGAATTTTGTTCTCTTCTGAATTTTCTTCCCATGTTCCTATTGTCTAGTAACACTCCATTAAAAAAATTAATCAGTTCATGTACAAGGACTTTCTATAACATTTACATAAGCGAACGTGAGTTGCATTATTTTGTTTAGTTGGTTTACTAAGATCTAGTCATTTCAACAGTGTATTTTAATATATGTGGTGCCAAAAGTGCATAAACTTCCAGAAACTGACATCTTTGAATTCCCACTATTCAAACTGTGGTCTGAGGGCCAGGGGCATTCCATTTCCTGGGGACCTGTTGTGATTGCAGAATTACAAGTCCAGGCAAACTCAATCAAAATCTGTAGGACAACAAGATCCCCAGGTGACTTATTTGAGAAATCAAGCTTAGAGCAACAGTGCTCTAAACCAAGTTTTAGATATAGAACTGTACATGAATCTCAGAAGAAACTGGAAGCACTGATACAGTGATCAAAAAAAAAAACAAACAAATTTTGGAAAAATCTTGAAAATGTAGTCTGCAGGTGCCTTTAAGTTTGGAGGGTCCCTTTGCAAAATAAATATTTAAATATTTCATGAACTCGTTTGACGTAGATATATTAGTGTTCATCTCTTTCTAAAACATTCAATGAGTAAGGCTTTTAAATAAGCATGTACATTATTAATCAGATCATCTATATAATTTGGAAAACATATTTATATGTGTAAGATAATATTTTTTTCAGTTCTATGAGCAATGCTTGCACACATATGGATTCTCAGTCCTTGTAGCAACTTCACAACCCACAGATTGAGTGGGAAATACTGGCCTAGAAAAATAATGATTAATAAATTACCATTATAGGATACATTTTTCTGTGCAAAAAAAATCTAGAGCAGTTGAAGACAAAACATACAAAAACACACAAAAAGTTGTTTTTGTATGTTTTCTTTTAGATACAGGGTCTCGCTCTGTCTCCCAGGCTGGACCACAGCGGTGTGACCATAGCTCACTGCAGCCTTGAACTCCTGGACTCAAGAGATTCTCCAGCCCCAGCCTCCCAAGTAACTGAGATTACAGGTGTAACCCAAAAATGATAAATGTGTGACCAAAAAAATTGATAAATGGTTAATGTCCAACTTCCAAACCTAATTAATAGCCTATACCAGTGTCTCTTGAACTCGAGTGAGAATCACCTAAAAACTTGAGAAAACTACAAAGGCTCAGGCCCTCCCTGTTTTGCCAAACCCCTATTAACTCCATTAGGGAGGGCACCAGGTTCGAGAGAGACCCAGAGCCAGCACAGGAGACCTGGGGTTTTATTAGGGGTTCCATACAGGGGAGAGAGTCCAGTGGCGGTGGGCTGGACAGGAGAACCAACTTAATTACCCAGATGATCCAGTGGCAACTGGTTAGACAACATATCCACCTTCCTACAGTGCTAACTGGCTGGGCAAAAGAACCACAACCGCCTGCAAACATCATGAATCAAACATTATATAGCATTTTCACTTACCACCCTCCCACTAACAACCCCTGTCTGGCGACCTTTATTTAACCCAAGAACTCAGGGTCTCAATCTCCTACACATGCCGTGTTACATGGGACAGACTGGGGGCTCAGATATTTATCATAGATAAGGAATGAATCTCTGGGTTGGCCACTCCTGGATTCTCTAGCTCAGAACACACATGCAGGTGCATCTACCATACGGGGTCATTCTCAGGGTGTGCTTATGTTATTGCTGTCAGGTGCGTTTACCCCACACTCCCCGCGATGAGCCCGGGCCTTTGCCTTCTTAGCTGACCAAGCAGTTTTGACACACATCCATGTTAAAGAATCACTGTTCAAGAGCTTGGTTTCTTGCCTGTAATCTCATCACTTTGAGAGGCCAAGGCACGTGGATTGCTTGAGGCCAGGAGTTCGAGACCAGCCTGGCCAACATGGTGAAACCCCAACTCTACTAAAAATACAAAAACTTAGCTGCATGTGGCATGTGCCTGTAATCCCAGCTACTCAGCAGGCTGAGGCAGAAGAATCTCTTGAACCTGGGAGGTTGCAGTGAGCCGAGATTGTACCACTGCACTCCAGCCTGGGTGATACAGTAAGACTCTGTCTCAAAAATAAAAGAGAGAGGTTTCTCAGCCTCGGCACTGGCAACATTTGGGGCTAAATAATCCTTTGCTGTGGGTCCCTGTCCTGGGCATTGTAGAATTCTTAGCAGCTTTCCTGGTCCCTACCCACCAGATGCCAGTAGCAACCTTCCCAAATATGGAAACCAAAAATGTCTCCACACATTGCCCAGTGTCCCTGGCAGGAGAGCAGGAGTGGGGGTATAGAGGTGTGGATGCTCACCCCTAATTAAGAAGCACTGGCTGAACAATATGGATTCTATGTTAGATTCCTAGGATGACATGGGCTTTTTTTGAGATCTGCACAGGACCACCAGAACCACAGAGCTGGGTGGCTCTGCTCACCTACACCAAATTCCCTGGGTCCTGCCTGATAGTTGGTATCTACAATTACAGATGTGTCTCTCACTATAAAAAGTTCTAGTCCATTCTGATCTCGACACATTGAGACTAACCCAGCTAACTGACTCAAATATTACTTCATGGTTTGAGTTCAATTTAGAGGCAACATGCAAGGCTCAGCCAGACATGTGTCTTAAGGCCAGAGTCACATTTGTCACACATAAACCAGACCACTAAATATCTCTTTCAAAAAAAGAAAGTATTTCCTAAAGCCAACTTCCAGTCTATGTTTGAAAATCATATTCCGCAAAGATGAAAAACATACATTTTCATTTTGTTTTGAATTAGCACGGTAAACAGCTGGCTCTTTTCTTTCCAGTGGAGGCCTTAGCTCCATTTGTTAGCTCTGTTTCTGATATTTCACCTATTCTTTATTTACTTAACAGAGTTTGACAGGAAATTCTCAGAGAGATAATATATCTCCATTAATAGGGTGACTAGGGAACATATTCTAAGGTTTCAAGTGGCCTGGAACAATAACTAACATCTTTGACATTTTTGTCAGCTACCATCCCATTAATAGCATCCAATACCGCTTCCCCCCAATCCGTGGAGTCTTACAAGTGTTTTGTGGAAAAGCACACTTTTTCTATATTTCAGAAGATGCAGGCTCATTACACTGTTATCACCAGATAATGGTGCAAATTAAAAAGGCTTATGAGAAAGGCCACCTGATCTCCCTAAACACAGTCTCCTGACATAAATCAGACTACTAGAATGAGGAAAAATGAATCAAGCTGGATTTCTAGGTGGATCTAGGGATTTAAGGGTCTATAACGTCTTCCTCCTCAGGGTCACCAATTTGTGTTGAACTCAAAAGTGTGTAAAGAGAAACTTGTTCCCTAAAAACAAACTTTTCCTCTATTTTAGTGGGAGGGTGGCTATTGGTGAACAATAGAGAGTATTGTACGTTTTTACCAAGAGATAAAAGCATTTTTATGTTGACAAACATAAATGCACTTTCTTCTTTGTAAGACATCAGAAAAAAAGCTAAAAAATAAGTCAGAGGTTCATCTGTTAGGAATTCTCCTGCCTGCTCAATAGCTTTTTACACCAACACTGAAAAAAAAAAAAAAAAATCCCAGATGAATTGAAGGGATGTCTTATATCAATGTTTTCACGGCCAAATTATGGAGATCCAGCCTTGCAAGGGAAAGTAAAAAATTTCCCCCATCTATCAGATGCTTCTCCAATTACTCATGGCCCCAATTCCATCTAAGAAGTGTCTCCAATAATTGATAATGCAAGGGGCATGATATGAACTAACAATGCAATTTATAGCAGAGAGATAAGACCCAGATAGAAGAACATTTACCTTATAGTGCTATTAATATAAAAGTAATTATGAGGGTTGGTTCTAATTAGAATGTTCACTTAGAATCAAGATAGAATGGCCAGAATAGTGAGTTTCCTGGTGTTGGAACTTCATTCTTTGACTCAAAAGGTTACATGCGTTTTCCAAGTAGGACATTAAAATCTTTATTTTTAAGATGGTGCCATTTAAAAACCAATCTGAAGTTGATTCTCTCCTCCATATCTGTAAAATCATCTATCAAGAGAAAGTGTATACTTTACATAATTTTACATTGTATATTTTATAGCACATGTTACATATCTAATATGTACACATATTTAGGGGGTTGAATTTATCCCCTCCAAAAAGATACCTGCAAGTCTTAACCTCCAATACCTGTGAATGGGACCTTATTTAGAAATAGGGTCTTTGAAGACATAATCAAGTTAAAGTGAAATCATACTGGATTAGGGTAGGCCCTGAATTTAATGATTGCTGTCCTTAAAAGGAGACACAAAGCTATGTGAAGATGGTAGAAAACACTGGAGTGTGCAGCTACAAGCCAAAGAAAGCCAAGAGTTGCCAGCAACCACAAGAAGCTAGGAGAGAGGCATGGGACACATTCTTCCTCAGAGTTTACAGAAGAAATCAACCCCACTGACATCTGGATTTCAGATGCCTGGCCTCCTGAACTGCAAGAGAAGATATTTTGTTGTTTTAAGCCATGCAGTTTGCAATAATTCATTACAGCAACCCTGGGAAACTAATATAACATACATAATTTTTCAGTTCTATTCTTATTACGTACATTTTTATTCAATATAAACACTTAAATTTTGTGTTTTGGTTGAAAACTAACTTTTTACATACTTAAATGTTTTTTAAAATGTATTTGAGACTAAAACGTAGATATTTCATTCAATCTTAGTGTGCAAAAGATGGTTTATTTAATTAAAAACCAAATACTATCATTTTCCTTTTGAAAGCCGTTATTCTAAAAGTCTTCTGGAAACCTGGACCATGATCCCTACCAAAAAACTAATTTTAAAAAAACCACACAAGAATCTAAAAGAGCTCTGATTGCCTAAAATAATTGTCACGTAGGTGTCACAGCTCTGTCCTCTGAACCTATTTTTTGCAACCTCATTCAATAATTATTGACTCTTATTTAACAAATATTTCTAACAGGTTATTTGCCTATTTCAGGTGATAAATACTGCAGGGGGTGGAGGCATCCAAGGTGTATATAATAAATGCAAAATTTTCTCTAATCAACATTGAGGAAGAAAGAAAAGTTTGGAAGGAAAAGCTGAACAATTATAGATATTTATAATCCTAACAAGGGTCATCAAGAAAAATCTAATTTCATGTTCTGCATCTTCAGATATAAGACATCAGAGAAACTTGTAGGAAAGGGTCTACTGGAAATCTTAAATATAAACATTTTTAAATTGCTAAGAAGCAACCTTCAATTATAGTGGACATTTTACTTCTATGTAGCATACATTATCCTTCAGTCCTGATTACAAGTATTACTTTAGCTGCCAAAAAATAATATTTAATTTTGGAACAATTTTTTAATGAATTTGTTCTTATTTAGAAAATTCCTATGAATGTAAATGGGCTTGTCTGTGATCTGTGTTGATATTTAAGGTGCTTACATAACCATATGGAAAATGAGATGAAAATTCCTGTTTACATTTCTTGAACATTTTACATATTTTTTAAAGTTCAAATTTTTTAATGTTAAGAGTGTTCTTGTTTATAACGCACATAAATATGTTTCTCAGAAAAGTACTTTTAATAAATGTCTGTTTGCTTGAATTAAAAGGCAATCCTTTGAATTCAGCTTCTACTATAGTGCTGGGGGCTTGGGAACTACATGAGAGAAAGCAAGCCATTAAGCCATCTTTCTTGAGGCTAACTAGTAGCTAGTAACCAGTTCATGGATCGGATATTTGATTAGCCATAACTAGTAGCTAGTCCCCAGTTCATGGATCGGAGATTTGGTTATCTTTGCAGACCTGTAGACAAAAAAAATGTGAAATCTTAAGTATTTTTTTTCCTCTAGAATTTCAGCTACCACCTCAAGGATTTTATTCCAGTGGTCTTGCAAACAAATTTAGTTGACATATAGTTTTTCCAGCCATTATCCAACACTTTAAAATTTGTTTAAATTTGAATGCCTTTAAACAAAGTAGGCACTACTAATTCTCCTTGGTCCCCACTGTTCTTGTTTTATGCAGGCCTTTTTGTCCATTTACATTTTCTGTCTGGTTCCCCAAAACATCTGAGTTTTCCTCTGGCTACAACGTAGCCTCTAATTTACAGTTAGTGACAAAAGTTGCCAGTTGTGTCTACAATGTCAGTATTCGATCTTGTTACTTGGAGTTTCAAATGATGATGAAAATTTAACCGTGTGGATTAATTTTCCTTGAGTCAAAGGATCGCCAGAAAAGCCTCAGGCTATCCCCGTAGACCTCCACATGCCTCACAAAACTGGCTAAGAAAGGACACACACAATGAGCATTTCTGGGATTCCTCTCTGTTCCTTCCAGCGTTTGATACCGTATCTCATTGAAGCAACTGAATTTGCTGAGTATAAACTGTTTCAGACCGTGCCAGTAGCACTTCTGAGCCAGTAACGCAGGGACAGTTATTTGGTTTATGACAATGCCTGGCCCAGTGTGGGATGTAACCTGGTGCAGTCATCTTGAGAATATTGCAGGAGAAAGTAGAGCATAGGATTTAACATTGAAAATTAGAAGTTGATCCTACTTCTTAAACAAAATTGAGATTGACAAAATTGAGGTTTATCTACATAAACCCTTAAACAAAGATGTGGTTCTGAATCAAAATTAGGGAACTGGGGGAAAAAAATGAAGTTGAGGATTTTGTCCTGTTTAATTTCTTAAAGGAAACTCTTCAAAAGGAAGAGAACATAAGAAAGTAAGATAGACAGGATCAGCTCTCTTCCTGTGCTGTTTTGGGCTGGTTGCTGGCTAGCATCATTTTGGCCACACATTTGCTTGAAAGGGTAGTCTCTGTGTGTTCTATAACTTCTGAGATCCTTTACAACTTAAATGTGGTTCAAAGGCCTCAAACCACTGAATTTTCCATGGGCTAGTAAACCAAGCGTTTCTTGACAAGTCCTTTCAGAAGTAGAAGTAGGTTCTCTATAAAATGCTGGCCTCAGATCATTTCTTCATTATTAGGTTTGACTTGTTCTGCGTGAAAAGTTGGCTAGTTAAATTAGATCACAGATTAGTTGAAACAGATCCCCTTGCAATGTGTTTGCATTAAGAATCTTTTCTGTGGCAGCTCTCCCAGTGCTTTGCTGGAATAATCGCACAATGGCTTTGGGTTCATTTCAAAAACAAGAAGTGACCAGTAAGAGCTTCAGGCTGTTGCCTAACGGTTACATATTTCAGCTATGTGATAGCCAGAATATATTCTTAAAATTACTTCATTTAATGAATGACTTCATCAATGTCACAGGATACAAGGTCAGCATAAAAAAAACCAAACACATTTCTATATGCTAACATTGAACATGTAAAAACTAACATTAAAACTGTAATATATAACACTGCTCTAAAGAAAGCTAAATACTTAGGTATGCACTTAACAAAACATATACAGTATTTGTATGCTTAAAATTACAAATGCTGAAGAATGAAATCAAAGATAACCTAAATAAGTGGAGAGATATACAGTGTTCATGGATAGGAAGACTTGACATATTAATGATACAGTTCTCCCAGAACTGATCTATATATTTAATACAATTCATATCCAAATACCAGCAAGGTTTTTCAGAGACATAGATAAGCTTATTCTAAAATGGATATGGCTAGGCACACATCCTAAAATATCTAAAACAATCCTGACACAAAAGAATAAAGTAAAAGGAATTACTTACCTGAAGGCTCACTAAAGAGCTATAGTGATCAAGAAAATACAATGAATTAATTACTAAATTATTAATTAGAAAGTACAGCAAATATTAATGAAGGGACAGGCACATAGAGCAGTGAAACAGAAGACAGAAATAGACTCACACAAATACGCCCACGTGATTTCAGACAAAGGTGCCAAACCAATTCAGTAGAAAAAGGATATCCTTTTCAATGAACATTGCTGGAGTAACTGGGCATTCTCAGTCAGAACAAAGTGTATCTAAACCTCACACCTTGCACAAAAATTAACTCAAAATGGATCATATTCTTAATTGTAAGACACAAAACTATAAACTTTTTAAGAAACACATGGAGAAAATCTCTAGGATCTAAGGGCTAAGATAAGCATTCTTAAACTTGACAACAAAAGCATAACCCATAAAAGGAAAATTTACTAAATAATCCTCCAAAATTAAAAACTTGTGTTCTTTGAAAGCCCCTGTGCAAACAACAAAATACAAGTTACAGACCCAGAGAAAACATTTGCAAACTATATATCCAGCAAAAGACAGTTATCGAATACAAGTTAAAAAAAAAAAACTTTCAAAACTCAACAGTAAATAAATGAGCAATAAAATTAGAAAATGGGTAAAAGCTATAAGCAGATGTTTTACAGAAGAGGATACACAAAGGCAGATCAACACACAAAAATGTGTTTGACATGGTTAACCAACAAGGAAATGCAAATTAAACCCACAGTGATATATTACTACATACTTATCAGAATGACTTTAAAAAAAAATACAACACGTGAATGCTGGTGAGGATGTGGAGAAACTGTACCACTTAAACCTTGCTTTGCTGATGAGAATGTAAAATGGTACAGCCACTATGGAAAACAGCACAGTTTCTAAAAACACGAAACATGCAACTACCATGTGACCCAGCAATTGCACTCCTGGGCCTTATCCCACAGAAATGAAATTTATGCTCACACAAAAACCTGTGCATAAATGTTCATAGCAGCTCTATTTGTAATAGCCCCAACGAGAAGTGGCTCAGATTTCCTTCAACAGGTGAATAGTTAAACCAACATTGATACTATGTGGTACCTACACAGCATGGAATACTACTCAGCAATTAGAAGGGAGGAATGATTGATAAAGTGTAAGAACTTAGATGGATCTCTAAGGAAAAATGCTAAGTGAAAAAGTCATCCCCAAAGGTTACATATAATATGATTCCATTTATATAGCATTTTTGAAATAAGATTTTAAAAGGTGGGGTGGGGACATTGCCAGGAGTGAGGGATGGGAGTGGGTAGGGGGTACGTGTGGCTAAGAAAGGGCAACAGGAGAGATGTTGCGGTGGTGGATGGTGTTGGAACTGTTCAACATCTTCACTGTGGTGGTGAATGCAGAAACCTACATGGCTGATAACATTATACTTAATGCACAACAGTCATACACAAACAAATACAACTGAGGAAATCAGAATCGGATCAGTGGATCATATCAATATCTGTATCTTAATTGTGATGTTATACTATAGTTTTACAAAATACTACCATTGGGGAAGGCTGGGTAAAGTGTACAAGGGATCGTTCTGCAATATTTCTTACAACCACAAGTGAATCTACAATGACCTCAAAAGAAATTTCACTGGGGAAGAAAAAGATAATTTGAAACCAAGATTTAACAAGGTCCCACATAAATGGAAATTTAGGCTCTGGAAAAGTAGGTAATTAATTAAAAGATCTTTGATTAAAGTGAGGCCAATATCAGCTATTGTCTTGTAGGTCATTATGACAATTTTATATCTGAGGGAAGATTTAACTGGCATCTGGTTTAAAACTCTGGCCTCAAAGTGATGTGCTACAGGAATTTTTAAAACTTGTCATCTCTCTCCTAGTTTGTTGCTTGTAATGATGTGATTCAGATATCTGCCTGGTCAAACCAAAAATGCAAACATGAACCAACAGGTCAACCTACAAGAACATAAACCACCTACTTTCATTTGGATATTCAGGCACAAATTGATAAAATGACACTTCTCTCTATTATTCCTCTTCTAAGGACTATGCAAAAGATTTAATGTTGAGATTTCTGACTATAACTTCATGCTGCAGTCTCTCTGAATCTGATTATTTAGGGAGAAGGCTCCATTCTTCCCTGGTGAAATGGACCTTGACACTTTTAGTAGATATTAATAGACCACCTACAACCATGTGCCCAGCATTGAGCTGGGTTGACCTCGACCTCCCCTTTCTAACCCCTGCAAAAGGCAGTATCCCCAGACCCCACAAGGGAGCTAGCCATTCAAGTGTTCTGTGTTGCTTTAAAGAGAGATGCCTAAATAAAGACATTTTTTAAGTCCCAAAGAAAGCCTTCTGCTCATCCATATTGAGCATTAAACTATGAAGTGTGGCTAGTTGGACATCACAACTACGTTGAACAATAGCAATCCTGATAATAATAGCAGCTCACATTTAGTCCTCAACTTGTGCCAGCCACTGTACTAAGCAGAACAGTCATCTCATCTGTTTCCACCCTTCAGGAATCATTTTGATTCTCATTTGACAGATGAAGAGGCTAAGACTTGTAACAACTAAGTATCTGGTGCACAACCACACAACTAGGAAAGAGCATGGCTGAAATGAAAACCAGCAATCTCACCTCAGAACCCAAGCTTTTACCACCATGATATGCTCTCTGCAGGTTTTCTAAAGGAGCTTCTCAGCCACCTGTTTTTCTGAGGATGTGTTTTGCTTTGGGGTGGATTCTAACTGACAGTGCCATTTCAAGAAACCCTTAATGATGTTGAGGGCGCTCACTTATCAACACAGATGCAACTGTACCTCCTCTCTCAATTCTCCACTAAGGATTGGTTTGAAATCTCCCTGCTGTGTTGTTTTGTCATGGGCTTCACTGCTCTTGTCATGGTTTGGATTCTTTCTTAGAAAACCCACCTACCAGGCAGTAAAATTTATATAGGCTGGACAAAGCCTCAAGGAAAAAACTATTTTCTTGCATTCATTGATTCCAATCCAACAATTCAACAAATATGAATTGAGTTATACTCTCTGTAAAGTACAAAATACTGGGAATATTAGGATCAACTGGAGTTTACATTATAGAGGGGAGAAAAGACAATGAACGAGTAAATATATATCAAGAGGTTAGTTGGGAGAGCTAGGGTTGAAAGATGGCCATGCAGATGCTATTTTATATATGGTGGCCAGGGAAGTTTTCTCTGGTAAAGTCACTTTTGGGCTCAGACCTAAAGGAAGTGGGAGAAAGAATCATGAAAGTTTCTTGGAGAAAAAGATTTCAGGGAGTAGAAAGAGCCAAGGCAAAGGCCATCCAAGTGGGATTGCGCTCGGTGGGTTAGAAGAACTGCAAGGAGGCATGTGTAGGTTGCCCTGACTGAGCAAGGAGAAAAGAAATAGAGGAACTATTAGAAGTGGGGGCATATAATACAGGGAGGGTCTATGGGTTACTATAAGAAAGAGTGACTCAGCCACTGGCGGGTATCAAGTGGAAGAAGAACACGGATCGAACTTTTCTTTTGAAAGAATCACTGGTTGTTGAATTACACATACACTGTAATGTATACACTGTAAGGCTGAATCCAGAAGTGCATTCAGGAAGTTATTGCAATAGCTCTGGCAAGCAGTAATGGTGGCTGTGGAGCTTGGAAGATGGAGATCAGGTGCTCAATATGTTTTGAAATGATTTGACCAGATTTGCCAGTGGAGATCTAATGTTGTAGTACATGAGAGACAGAAGGATGTTAAGGATAATTCAAGGACTTGGGATCTAAACAATGCTGAAGATTTAATTAATATATTCAACCAATTTTTTTTTAACTTACTTCAGTTATAGAAAGTGATGCCAGCTGGGTGCAGTGGCTCACGCTTGTAATCCTAGCACTTTGGGAAGCCCAGGCAGGTGGATTGCCTGAGCTCAGGAGTTTGAGAGCAGCCTGGGCAACATGGTGAGATCCCATCTCTACTAAAATACAAATTTAAAAAAAAATTAGCTGGGCATGGTGGCGTGCGCCTGTAGCCCCAGCTACTCGGGAGGCTGAGGTAGGAGAATTGCTTGAACCTGGGAGGCAGAGATTGCAGTGAGTCAAGATCACACCATTGCTCTCCAGCCTGGGCGACAGAGCGAGACTCCATCTCCGCAAAAAAAAAAAAAAAAAAAAAAAAAAAAAAAGTGATGCCTAAGCCAAGTCCTGGAGAAAAAACAGCAGTTAATCATCCAATTGACGAGGCAGAAAGAGTGTTCTAGCCTTGCCTAAGCATGCATGTAACCCCCAGAATGAAAAATCATGGCCAGACAAGGCGGAGAAAGCTACTCAGTATGCCTGACGTGTGGTCAACAAAGTTTGCCATGTCACTGAATTTTCATTACTGCAAGAAGTTACCTGCTAGTGTCAGGCCTACTGTCTTCCTACTCAATACCAAATTAACCTATATGTATGTTTCCAATACTGCTTTGGTTAACTAATACTGATTGAGAACCTGCTTGTGCCAAGACAAAGGTACTATCCTCCAAGAGTTTGTGTTCAAGTAACAGGTGTTCCTTAATTGTGGCAACTTGAAAATTCAATCATTGGTTCATTCATCCAGCCAACAAATTTTACTGAGCAGCGACCCTCTTCCAGGCACTTTACTCAGCCTTGAAGATAAAGCAATGAATCAAACAAAACTCCCAGAATGGATGGGGAAGAGAGACAGTGGGAAAAATAAGCAAAATATAGGATGTGTTAAGTAGTGATAAATGCTAAGGAGAAGAAGAAACTAAGGAAGGGGGATAGGATAAGGTGGGAATTGTATTTTAGATAAATTACACAGACATTCAGGGTATCATTTACTAGTACTCTATTTTAAAAATCATAAATGTGGTTCAAATGTGGAGGGTCTTCCTCACTTGAAGTTAAACCATTCCCCTTAAGAGAAGGTTAACAGTGAACGTTAATTCTCAGCTCTCCAGATCTCTGCCTTAAATAGGAACGGTCTTTTTATATTAAAACATGAGGACAGTAGCCTTTGGAAAAGATGTGCAATCTAATTAAAATGGAGAGATTAGCTGCCCTTGGAATATTTGCAAAGCCTAGAAAGATAATTTAGTGAAATGTATACAATTTTATCTGGCTTTAATTTTTAATGAGGTAATTTATAATATGTCCCTATTTTTCTCATTTACCTGAATTGGCCAAACTGTGAAGCTGTTTACAAACAGACAATGTTCTAAGACCAGGGTGGGGATCAAGGTCTTGAGATAAAGGGCCCATTGATCCATACAAGACAGAAATTCCATGCCTGCCTATCAAATACTACCTTTGAGCTTGGGTAGAAATAAGTTCCCCATCTGAGACTACAGGCAGAAATATCTGAAAAATCTAAGCTGTGCCAGAAAATATACTCCAGGGTGAGTTCAACACTCACTGTAGTCTGACAGATTCTGACCCTATGAGCATGAGGGGCGCCTTGATACCCACAGCAGCTGTTATACATTTTTGAATAAAAGATGTTTTCTTTATATCATGCTGAAACACTATTTGCTATGGACTATGCCACAACATTTTCAAAATGTTAATGAACAGTCAAATTCCCCCTCCTTCCAGGCATAGGACAGGATCACACTTTCTCCTTGCCTTTGAAGGTAGGCATGGCCAGATGTTTCTCCTTGACCAATGGAATGTCGGTGGAGATGACAGGTGTCATTGCCAGAGTGAAGCTTTAGAAACCTGTGCATGAGTCACTGTTTCCTTGTTCCCAAATTGGCCATCACGGAATCCTGGGGCAAGATGGATCGGCCTGACTCCCTAGGTGACTGGAAAGAGCCAAGACCCTGCTGAGCCGCACTGGACATGTAGCATGAGTGACATTCAAAACCTCGTTGCATTAAGCCACTGATATCTGGAGGCATCTTGGTTACCTCAACTTGCCATAGCATATTCTGCCTGGATCTGAGCCAAAATAAGGAACATAAAGAAATAAACGAGAAAACAGTACCTACAGAGGAGTACTTTGGATTGAGCGATTTGAAAAGGATGACATGTAAAGGGTCCTCAGTGGAGATGTGCTTGAGGCAATGAATGGTTAAACCAGCCTGTGTTTGTGTCTCTGCCTTTCTGCTTTTCACATAGGCTTTGGGCAGGGCACTTAATGTTTCTGAGTCTCAATTTCCTCTTCTGTGAAGTGATGGCATTTGTAATATGTTATAGCTCCAAATATAAGGGCCTGGAACTTACTAGGAACTCAGAATATGTTATTTCCCTTCCTCATGTTGTTTCCTTTGTTTTCGTAGCAGTTCAATTTGGTTATAAGAACAAAAAGCCTAATAATGCTCTTAAGCCTCAAAAGGCAGTTAGACTGCATCCCAAGATAAGCAAATGTAAAAGAGGGAAGAAAGTGAAATAAAACCCCAGGAACTGGTTTATTTATCATGAGCAATTATGTCTTCAATATATTAGAATATAGGTTTTCAGCTTAGAAGGTAAATAAAAGGCTAAATAATATTGTCAAAGTTTGATACAAGTTCAAGATCATGATGCTCCTACTAATAGTTTGTGGAAAAGAGCACTGGGTTTTTTTTGTTTTTTTTTTTTTTTCTGTTTTTGTTTTTGAGATGGAGTCTTGCTCTGTCACCTAGGCTGGAATGCAATGGAGCGATCTTAGCTCACTGCAACCTCCACCTCCTGGGTTCAAGGGATTCTCCTGCCTCAGCCTCCCTAGTAGCTGAGACTACAGACACATGACACCATGCCCAGCTAATTTTTGTATTTTTAGTAGAGACGGAGTTTCACGATGTTGGCCAGGCTGGTCTCAAACTTCTGATCTCAAGAGATCCAGATCCACCCTCCTCGGCCTCCCAAAGTGCTGAGATTATAGGTGTGTGCCACCGTGCCTGGCCAGAGCATTGCTTTGATGAAACAGTTGACCTGGATAGAAGTGGAAGGGCATATTAGAATCATCTGAGAGGCTTTTTCAAATGATGGCTGCTTCCTCCCACCACCCCTCCCCCAAATCTGACTTGCCCCTCAGAGAGCTTACATCAGTCGGGATAGGTGATGCTGTAGTAAAACAAAACAGCAACAACAGAGAACAAAAACCTCATCAGTGGATTTCATCTCAGTGGTTTACAAGGTGTACTGTTTCCTCGCATGACCTGCCCATCATGACTTGGCGGCATCTCTTCTCCCCAGCGCCTTCACTCTAGGACCTGAGCTAAGGGATTTGTCTCTATCTGAAACACCACCCATCCCATGAGAGAAGGAAAGGGTGACATGGTGAACCTCACACAGACTTTTATGCTTCTAGCCAGAAGGGACACCTCACCTCTAGTCTCATTGAACCAGCCAGAGAAGATGACACGGCCAAGCCTGATGCCAGTCGGGAGAAGGAAGGATAACCTTGCCCAGACAGAGGTGGCAAGTATCTGTGAAGGGTAATCAAGCTAATCACCCCAGAGGGTTCGGCCCTCCTCATCATGCTTCTGCAGTGAGTGCCTCCATCATGGATGGGGGATGGAGGGTTAGGGTGAGGGTGTCATAGGCATTGGCTATGCCAGAGCAGAAACAAATGGTGAAAAACAACTTGAATCTGTGCCCTCCCTTCTAGCTATAACTCTTTACTAAATGATGAAAACACAATCAAAAGAATATAAGTGGATGTTTTTGCCAAGCCATGCTTAGAACTTAGTTTTCCTCCCCAGCCATCCGAGACCTTCTTCTCTTTTAATACCACACTCTTTTTGTAAATCAACAAATAAAAATACCACACTTTTGACAGGTAGCTGATAGAACTCACTTGGTTAGGAATCCCCAAGAATGATTTCTGTCAGACTAAAGAAAGGGCATGCTATTGTTTTGTCGATTTGACATGAAACCACAAGTTAGCTCATTCCAAAGAGCTTTCAGTTGGGCGGGAAAACTAGATGCAGTGATTGCACTAAGCTATTAGGGCACAATAATCCACCTGATAACCTTGCTTTTCCTCAACTTTGCACAGATGTGTGAATATACTGAAATTACAGCCTCAAATCTCCCCAGTTTATCATATTCGTCCTCTGCCTGAATGCTATTTCTATCTTGATTACTTTAAACCAATGGCATGGATTGAGGTCAAATACTGGAAGCCAAGTCACAGTGTAGGTTGAAGGTATTTCTCCTTGTAGTTTTATGCCTAATGAGAAGGAAATGACCTTATCCATGCTTTTAAAGCTATGTAGGCAGAAATCCAACAAAAGAAGAGTATTTTTTTAAACAGCATTACCAATGCCTTTATATCACTAAATGAAGTTATTAAGCTGAAAATCATTAAATATTGATTGATTCACTGATTGGTTGCATTTCTTTTGTCATATTTTACTTTGCAAAAGATCTGTAAGCAAAATGTGCCATTTCCCCCAGCTAAAGTGTCTTGGTAGAAGCACAGGTCAGCAAGATGCTCTTTAGCACATCTCAGGGCTTCCCAGCACCCATTAACATGATTTGGCTGAAGCAACTTCATTATGTGCCCCCAACAATATTTTGGCTCTAGGTCTCTCTTCATCATGCACCATCTGATTTGACTTCTAGTTATTGCTAATTCAGTTAATGGGTTGAAATACTGTTTTTCCCTCTATCAAGGTGCTTTATGCTGTGAACACTTAAATCTTCCTGTCATCTCTGGGTTGGACAATCATCATCCACTTTGCAGTTCACAACTGAAAGATAACCAATCCTCAAACATTACTGCCAAGAGCATCTGAGAAGTCTTGTTTTGTCCCAGTTTACCGAATAGTTCATCTTGAACATCTGATGTAATACAGTGGAATCTCATGTCTGCAAAATCATTGTTGCTAGCAGTGAGTGTGCTTAACTTATTTTTTATATCACTGCAATGCCATTATCACAGCTAACAAAATTAACAATGATTCCTTTGCATCATCTAATATGCAATCCGTGTTCAGGTTTTCCTTCTTGTCTCAAATGTCTCTCCGCACTTGGTTTGTAGGAATCAGAATCCAAACAGGGTCCATTGCAATTTGGTGAATTTCCCACATTCTGGATGTGGTTTATGGTTTTCTCATGGTATCATTTCATTTGTTCCTCTATCTTTCTAATTTCCTGTAGGCAGATCAGAAAATCTAGAGACTTTATTAAATTCTGGTAAAATTTTATTTTTGGCAGGAATCCTTCAGAGGTGGGGATTGTGTATTTATTCTTGCATTACATCAGGATGCACATGATTTCTGCTTGTTCCTCTTTTATCGATGCTAAGATTGATCAGTACTGTTGACCAAAAGGGGTAGAGTTTGGGTTGCTACATCGATTCTCCATAGTCTACGGCTCAACGTAATGGGAAGAGTTTCTATTATCCAGAGGAAGCTCAGGTTACAGTTGCTGATCACTAGCCTGTAAACCTCCTGACTACATGTAGGAAGCATAGACGTCTCTTTTTCCATCAGAATCATTTGAGTGAACGAGCGCAGCTTCAGTGATGAAAATTTGTATTCCACAATCGACTCCGAAGGCCTGAGAGAGGAAGGTGAGAACATTAGTACACAAGCTGTCAGGTATCACAAGTGTTATAAAGTCATCATTAGACTGGAATTAACCTCTAAAAGCAAATTAAAATCTGAGGAAAGAACATACAAGGTCAGAATGAAATCGTATATGTTGAAGACCTCATGATACATGCAAGGTTGCAGACCTCTGGGATTTTACATATTGATATGAGAAAATTGACACTTGATGTTTTGCCCAAGTTACATATTCTCATTGGAGAAAGATCCTAAAAACAATTGGATTTTAAAGAGTAAACAATACAGCAGCATGATTTGAATAGACATCACTGGTAAAATGCAGGGGCCTTCAAAGACAATACCAGTGTTCCCTGAAGGTCAAGTTGAAGTCATCTGGGGTTCCTACCCAGCTCAGTGTCATGGAGTGAAATTTGAAGAAATACAGTTCAACTACCAAAAGAAATGTAGAAGAAATTCCATTTAAAAAGGTCTAAATATATAACCTATGCCAAACTTTCTCAACCTTAGCATTACTGGTACTTTGTTCAGATAATTCCTTGCTCTGGGAGCTGTACTGTGCACTGCAGGCTGTTTAGTAGCATCCCTGGCCTCTACCCACCAATGCAAGTAGCAATCTCCTAGTTGTGAAAAACAAAAATGTCTCCACTTTGCCAAACGTGGGGTGGGGGGCAGGGGTGGGGGAATCCCTCCAAGTAAAGAACCATTGATCTGTAGTAACACTTATCAAAATTCTTTCCCAACTTGCCAGAAGCTGTATCTTTTATTTTCGGTAACAGAAGATACCCTAGTAAAGTCATGAGGCTTAAACATGTGCCATTTGTCTGCCCCCCGCAGTGCTTCAAAGAGCTGACTACTCGGAAGTCCTGGTGGCAAATTCCAGATCTACCAATTACTAGTTCTGAAATGCTGGGGAGTTTACATGTTCTCTATTGTAAAATGGATCTACATCAAACACGTGTTGTCTATCCGTGAAACACATGCATCAGAGTCACCTGTGCAGCATTCTAGGCATGCACAGCCATGGGTCCTATTCCAGACTCACTGACTAGCGCTTGGGAATCATCATTTTTAACCTAAGTTCCATGGTCAGGAATTGTGTTCTCGGAACAGTGTGCTCAACTTTCATGTGTGTGAGTGTATATGTGTTTTGGCCTTATTTATAGCAAAATAGACATAATGAAATTGATCATCTTAACCATTTTAAGTGTATAGTTTGGCAGCATTAAGTACACTCACAATGTTGTGCAGTCATCATCACTATCCATCCTGAACATTTTCCTCTTTCCCAACTGAAACTGTACCCATTAAACTCTTAAATCTCTATCTCCCCACCCTGACTCCCTGACAACCACCGATCAACTTTCTGTCTCTATGAACTTAACTGCCCTAAGTACTTTATGTAAGTAGGGTCATATAATATTTGCTCTTTTGTGACTGACTTATTTCACTTAGCAAAATATCTTCAAGTTTCATCCATGTGTCAGAATTTCCTTCCTTTTGAAGGCTGAATATCATGTCATTGTCTTTATATACCATATTTTATTTATCCATTTATCCATCGATGCACACTTGGATTGCTTCTACATTTTGGCTATTGTGAGTAATACTGCTGTGCATGTGATTGTACAAATACCTGCTCAAGGCTGGGCGCAGTGGCTCACGCCTGTAATACCAGCACTTTGGGAGGCTGGGGGGGCGGGGGTGCCGGTTGCGGATCACTTGAGGTCAGGAGTTCAAGACTAGCTGGGCCAATATGGTGAAACCCCGTCACTACTAAATAAATAGCCGGTGTGGTGGCAGGTGCCTGTAGTCCTAACTACTCGGGAGCTGAAGCAGGAGAATTGTTTGAACCTGGGAGGCGGATGTTGCAGTGAGCCAAGATGGCACCACTGCACTCCAGCCTGGGAGACCATGCAAGATGCTGTCTCAAAAAAACCAAAAGACAAACCAAAAAAACAAAAACATGTGTTCAAATCCCTGCTTTCACTTCTTTTGATTGCATATGCGGAAGTGTAATTGCTGGATCATACAGTAATTCGATGTTTAATTTTGTGAGGAATTGCCATGCCATTTGCCACAGCAGCTGCACCATTTCACATTGCCACCAGCAATGCATAAGGGGTCCAATTTCTCCACATCCTTACCTACACTTGTTATTTTGGGGAATTATTTTGTTTGCTTGTATTAATAGCTTTCCTAATGGGTGTGAAGTGATATCTCATAGTTTTGATTTGCATTTCCATAAGGATTGGTGACTTGGAGCATCTTTTCATATGCTATTTAGCCATTTGTATATTTTCTTTGCTGAAATATCTATCCAAGTCTTTTGTCATATGTTTTGAGTCATGTTCTACATCACGGTGAGAAACACAAGATTTGGAGCCTCAAAGCCCTGGTCTCTAATCTCAATTCTATAGTTTTCTTATCTGTGTGATCTTGGGTAAGTTTTTGACCTCTCTGAGCCACCATTTTCTCAACCAAAATGACAAGAGTAGAGCAAGCTTGAAGTGGGTTGTTTGTTTGTTTTTGAGGCAGAGTCTTGCTCTGTTACCCAGGCTGGAGTGCAATGGCACTGTCTCAGCTCACTGCAACCTCCACCTCCCGGGTTCAAACAATTCTCCTGCCTAGGTCTCCCAAGTAGCTGG
This sequence comes from Piliocolobus tephrosceles, assembly GCF_002776525.5. NCBI lineage: Eukaryota > Metazoa > Chordata > Mammalia > Primates > Cercopithecidae > Piliocolobus > Piliocolobus tephrosceles. Next base: position 65,475,510 of record NC_045435.1, on the reverse strand, counting down.
GATTATAGGTGCCTACCACCATGCCTGGCGTATTTTTGTATTTTTAGTAAAGATGGGGTTTCCCTATGTTGGCCAGGGTGGTCTCGAACTCCTGATCTCAGGTGATTCACCCACCTCGGCCCCCCAAAGTGCTGGGATTACAGGCATGACCCACTGTGCCTGGCCTTGAAGTGGGTTTTTAGAAGAAAATGAAATAATGCCCTACATAAAACACCTTGAATCTGTTATTATTATTCCCCATGTGGAGAAATAAGGAGATTTATTGACTGTGATATTCATACATCAGAAGGAAAGCAGGAAATACTTTCAATAGCATAATAATGAAATGATATAAGGATATACCTACAAGCTTTCAAAGCTAATGAAAAAAGTAGCATGAGAGACCATCTCAATGCTCTCCTTGACAGAAAAGTGTTTGTTCAGCTGAGCACAGTGGCTCACACCTATAATCCCAGCAATTTGGGAGACTAATGCAGGAAGATCCCTTGGGCCCAGGAGTTCAAGGTCAGCCTGGGCAATATAGAGAGACCCCATCTCTACAAAAAATTTAAAAATTACATGTGTGTTGTGGTGGTGTACTCCTGTAGTCCCAGCTACTTGGGAGACTGACGTGGGAGGATTACTTGAGCTGGGGAGGCAGAGGCTACCATGAGCGATGATCACACCACTGCACTCCAGCCTGGGTGACAGAGCAAGAACCTGTCTCAAAAAAAAAAAAAAAAAAAAAAAAAAGTTTGCTCTAGCTCTCATTTAAAAACAAACAAAAAAGAAAACTTATAATAATCCAGGTCTTAACTTGAAACTTCTATTTGTTGATTTGTGGGAGGATTAAAGGTCAAAGTGAAATAAAAATGCATTCCATGAGGCGCTCTAGAATGAACAGTCACTAGAGCATATATAAACCCCAGGTACACCCTTCAGCGTTGGCCTTGCTATTGATCTGCCTGCCAAAGGAAATTTTGAAACAGCCAGTCCTATTTTCCTTCTTTTTTCTTCTAAAGAATATGGACTTTTTCTTCTAGGAGAGAGGCCAAGTGAATCTACATAATAAAGGGCCAAGAAAGAAAATGGAGGGAGGACAGGAAAACTAAGTTACAGGTGATGGGTGGAGAATTTGCTTTCAGGAAATGTTAAGGAAAGAGCCCCTGAGGAGTTGCAGGGTATGAGTGAAGTGGCAGGAAAGGGAAGAGAATTTTGATAAGAGTTTCTCAAATATTTGGGCTTTCTTTAATGGAACTTTTTTTTTTTTTAATTCTTTTTGTCAGTTAAACTGTGCTTTTTCAAATTTGATTCCATGATATTGAACTATGTGGGAACCTCAGATTTATTAGAATTACACACATATGTATTGTCTGCTTTTTCACATGAATTCAGTATTTTATGGACACATCATTGTATTTTATGGACATATCACTGTATTTTATAGGATCAGTAGAACACAGTGAGGCCTCCTGTGTCAGTCTGAGTTCAAAACATAGTTCAACAACTTAGCTGTGTGAACGCGGATAAGTTACTTTACCTCTCTGTGTCTTGATGTTATCATCTACAGAATAAGACTAACAGAAATAGCTCCAAAATTTCTACGAGGAAAAAATAATGTAAAACCGTGCAGCACATTATCGTTAGTACTTGCCGTTAATATTATTCTTACAAATGATAAATTAGAAGATATTAAATAACTTGCTAAAGAGCGCATCGTCTATGAGTAGGGTTCCCAGATAAAATTCAAGAGACCTTGTTTAAATGGAATATCAGATAAACAACAAACACTTTTTTAGTATAAGTATGTCCTAAATATTACATGGGGCATACTTTTTTTTTTTTTTTTTTTTTTTTTTTTGAGTCAAGGTTTCACACTCTGTCACATAGTGGCTATTCACAGGCATGACCATAGCTCACTGCTGCAGCCTGCAGAACTCTCAGACTCAAGCCATCCTCCTGTCTCAGCCTCCCAAGTAGCTGGAACTCCAAGGCTCTTTTTTTCTTTTGTCTTTTTTTTGTTTGTTTGTTTAGAAATGGGGTCTTGCTACGTTGCCCAGGTTGGTCTCAAACTCCTGGCTTCTAGCAATCTTCCTGCCTCAGCTTCCCAAAGCACTGGGATTACAGGCATGAGCCATCATGCCCAGCCTACATGGGACATACTTACACTAAAAAAGGTATTTATAGTTTATCTGAAATTCAACTTTAGCAGAGTACCTGTATTTTTATTTGCTAAATCTGACCACTCTAACCATGAAGAGTGCTACTGTGATTCAAATCCATGCTTCCTGGCTGCCAAATCCATGTTCTTCCACTCACTCAAAAGGAGTAGACAGAGCCTTGGAATGAGAGTGAGTACCAAGTGGTTCACAGACATCCAAGGGAAACACCGTAAGAAGAGTACATTGAGCACCTCCCATGTGTCCAAACCGTGCTCAATGATATGTGTTACATTATCAGTAACCTCTGCAACAGTTCAGTTAGTTCCATGTTATCTCCATTTTACAGAAGGGAAAATTGAGAGTCCAAGACAGTAAGAAACTGACCAAGGACACAACAGATGGAAGTAATAGAGTCGGAGTTCCAAAGTCAGACCTGCACTTGAGAACAACGATCTACCCTTCAGATCATCTTCTAAGCACAGTTTTTCTGGGAAGGATTTATGAGGCATAAGAAGATGACCCACTGTTTTCCTGAGAATATCTAGGAGAATGCCATTTCTCTTTGAATGACTCAGCTCTATACAGTAAAGTGAAGAATAGGCTTTCCTCTTGCAGGTTTAAATATACAGACAACGAATGTGTAGATACCCTAAAGCAAAACTAATCCAAGCTGATGGTCTGTGCACCCTGCATTCATTGGATGGTTGCCAGAACTGCACTTAGCAAGTGAAGGGAGTAAAGTTCCCCTCTTTTATTCCTGGGGCTGACAAAGTTAGTCATGTGACCTGTACAAAAATATGTGTAAAGTCACCAAAATGACACACGCACAAAAGTTTGTTCACGCAGCTCTGTCAAAGCCAAATGCACTTTATAGATTTTTCCATATTTATTTCAAGAATAGAATCTCTCTGTTTGACAGTCTGAAAAATGAAGTACCTAGGGCAAGGACTCTTCTGATATGTCTGAAATATAGAAAAATTTTTTATTTTTTTTAATTCCCCCCAAATGCTATTAGCAATTTCAAGTCCTGAGTTTTTACTCATTCAGTTGAGACAGTTTAGAAGAGACTATCATTTCTTTAGTCCAAAAGCAGATTGATATTTAACTGGGGAACTGGCTCAGTCCATAAATGACAACAATTACACTTCTGGCTGTAGACAGGAAATTCTAACAGGCCTTTCATTCAGTAGGCAAATTGTTTTCTATCACTTACAATGTGGCAGGACCCTACCAGGCACTGGGAAAATAGTGACTCATGAGAGTTTAGACCCTAATCTTATAGAACATGAGGATACCTTTCCTCAAAAACTGGCAAATTGTGTGCTATAGTTGAAAACAAAAAAGTAACAGAAGTCATTGAGCTATAAGAAGAAAGAAAAAGGAACAAAAAGTATTGAGATTGTTTAGCACATGCTTTTCCAGTTTGAGATTTTTTTCACTTCTTGGTGTATTGGCCTGTTAACATGAGAGTAAGTATTATTCCCATCTATTCAAAAGAGGAAACACAAGTTTAGAGAATGCAAATGTTTACTAGTTTGGCTAGCCCTCCACATTAATATAAGGAAAACTTTGTTTTTCTTTGACATGTATAGTTGCTACTTATGTTAGCCAGAACTTGTGTAGCTGCAAGTGACAGACACTCAATTTGGAGGGACTTAAACTAAAAAGAGCTTCTCTTGGGTCAGGAAATCAAATTGTCCAAGGCTGGGCGCAGTGGCTCACGCCTGTAATCCCAGTATTTTTGAGGCCAAGGCAGGTGGATCACTTGAGGTCAGGAGTTTGAGAGCAGCCTGCCAACATGGTGAAACTCTGTCTCTACACAATATACAAAAATTAGCCAGGCATGGTGGCAGGCACCTCTAGTCCCAGCTACTCAGGAGGCTGAGACAGGAGAATTGCTTAAACCTGGAAGGCGGAGGTTGCAGTAAGCTGAAATTGCACCATGGCACTCCATCTAGCCTGGGCAACAAAGTGAGACTCTGTTTCAAAAAAAGAAATCAAATTGTCCAGAGAGTGAATCTGAATGGATCAAGGGCTCAAGAGCATCAGGAATATTTCTTCCTCCATTTTTTGGTTCTGATTGAATCTGAAGACTCAAGGAGCTCGTAATTCACATTTTCTAGCTCAGCCAAAAAAAAAAGAAGATAAAAATCTACTTTTTCCCAATGATTTCCACTAAGTTTCCATCCCTGAATCAATCATAAAAGCATTTGGGATGATGGTGTCCAAGATTTTGGTGTCCAAGACACCAAGATTTTGATTGTCTGGGATTGGGGTGGGTCAACTTCAGAAGAGTAACAAGGACAGAGAGTGGAAAGGAAGGGTCACTCAAAAAACTGAGAGGCTGCATCATGAGAGGAAAGGAAGATGAATATTGGGAAGAGAAAAACAAAACATATCAAAAGAGTCAAAGATTTTTTATGAAGGTGTAAGAGGCAATAGTCTGCTAGCTTTAAGGTGCACTCTCTCCCCAAACCTAGAAATGAAGTGGAAATGGGGGATTCATGTTGAAAGGGAGAGTCTCCACCAACTTCTTCTCCTAGAGCCAGGGTTCACATCACAAACCTTCCAGATCATCTTCCTGGAGAAAGTGGTTGGATTTAAGTTTAGCTAAATGTTTAAATCATTGATTTCAAAGTGAGAACTGATGACAAATTATTAGACAGTACAGCAGTCTTTGGAAGCAGAGCTCAGTTAGGAAAACAAAAACAAACAAAAAACTTCACCACTCAGCAGCTCCGTGACCTGGAACATGTTCACACTTCTTCAACTTCAATGTCCCCATCTGTAAAATGGGAGCAATAATCCCTACAGGGTTGTTTAGGGATGAAACATGGTCACTCAAGATGCTAAGCATAGAACATGACTCATGTTAAGAGCTCAGAAAATGCTTGACATTTTGTTTTTATTCTTTCTTTCCATAAGAAAAATAATTTGGAGAAAAAGATTCAGTGCTCTTACATGTTGATGCTCACCAGAACAAGCTCCATAATTTCCAGGACCCAGTGAACAATGAAAACATGGGGGCCTTCACTCAAAGATGATTAAGATTTGCAAGATGGCAACAACAGAGCATTAAACCAAGTGTGGGCCCTTCTGAGCACAGGGCTCTGTGCCACAGCGATTCTCACAGTGTTTTTGCTAAGAGAAAAGAATGTTAAAGTAGACCACTTCTGAGTAAGAAGGGAATGGGAACATTAGCCCGGGGTCTAGTTCCTGGAGCAAAATCTTTGAGAAGGAAGTTCCATTTTCTTTCTCTACTGGGAGCAGAAGAAACTTCAGACACGGATAAAAGGTGGACATGGATAAGAGGTGGACCCATTCCCAGGAGGTGCCACTTTCAATTGAATTTAAGGAGGTGTAGAAGAGAGAAAAGAAGACTTTTTTTTCTTTCTAATTTGGATGAGAAGCTTTCTGGAGATGGAAGACAAATGACAATATGGAAAGGAATTTTCAGAGGGGTAACATTATAAATAGCTCTGAAAGCATAACAAAGTGAAGCCAATATAAATGGATGTGCTGCACAGTCCGAAATTCCACAAAGATTCTCTTTCAACAATATACTTTATTAATAAATCAGCTTTCTTTGCTCCATTAAAATCATAAAGTTAAGCAATTTGTAGCTGAGTTAATGTCTTTTTTTCCTCAAAGAGCTCAGTTGAGCAACAAAGAATTGTCTTGGTCTAAGATATTTAAAAGTATATTTTTAAAAATTTAATTCCCATAAATTAAAAAACAAATCTTGTTAATACCCAGCTATATATTATTCTGTAGCTCTACAATAGAGAGGAGGAGCTAAATAATCCTCTAATCTCTATGGGCCTCAAAGACAGACGGGAAAATCCTCTTGCTCTGTCTGATCCAGACTCATCTAAGATGGTGGGAATGTTGCCCCAGCTTCAACTCAAGGGTAAGAAGCTGGGCCATGCCCTTCTCATTTTGATATGGGTAGTATAATTTAGCCTTGATGCTAACCATTTCCAGTAGCAAAATGGCATGCTGCTTAGTCCATTTAAACATTAAACATTTTTTTAAAACTCAGTATCTAAAAAGCAATCAACTAGGTGACAGGGACATATTTACTTTCACCTCCCAAATAAAGGAAAAAACATATGCAAAAACTAGAGGTCTGAGAATTCATCTAAAGCAAGGCTTGCACCAGCATCATGCAAGGAGCACCAGAAAGGGCTGAGTTTTTTTGTTTTGTTTTGTTTTGTTTCCTAGGCCACATCACCTTTCTGAGTGAGATCTTAGAATTTGTTTGGGTTTATTATTATTATCATTTTTAGAGACAGGGTCTTGCTTTGTCACTCAGGCCGAAGTGCAATGATAGCATCAGAGCTCACTGTAGCCTCGAACTCTTGGGCAGAAGCCATCCTCCCAGTTCAGCCTCCCAAGTAACTGGAATTACTGACACATACCACCATTCCCAGCTAATTTGTTATTATTGCTTTTTGTAGAGTTGCCTAGGCTGTTCTCAAACTTCTGGGCTCAAGCGATCCTCCCACCTCAGTCTCCCAAAGTACTGAAATTACAGGCATGAGCCACGGCACCTACCTGGAACTTGTATTTTAAAAACTTCCCATGATAATCCTGACTTGAAACCATTTAACTCTGTACAACTCAGTCCTTTTGCTGTCAGTCTATAACAGATTAGTCCCACTTCACATGCATCAGCCTTCACTGCAATTATTTTCCATCCCAGGGAGGCCTATGAGCAGGTTGGAGTGTGTATTCCTACGTAGTGTATATTAAAATAAGGGTCAACAAACTATGAACCACAAGTCAAATCTGACCAGCAGCCTATTTATATAAATAAAGCTTTATTGGAACACAGCCATGCCCATTTGTTTATATATATTGCTGTTTTCACACTATATGGTCAGATTCGAATAGCTGCTTCAGAGACTCTGTGATCCTCAAAGCCTAAACTATTTGCTTTCTGACACTTTTCAGAAAATACCGTCAACCTCTACTTTAGAAGATAACAATAGCTACATTGTTTGAGAGTTTATCACATACTTAGAATTGGACCACCTGGTAGAAAGAAGTCCTATAATGCAGCCAAGGCTACCCAGCCAGTGAGAAGCAGAGCTAAGATTTAACCTCTAGCCTGGAGCCCATACTCCCTTAGTTACTGTTCTGTGCTGCACAAGACTTCATCAAATCCCTGCCTTGGCTAGAAGTAAAGCCCCACCCTACCCATGAAGGGTATCACTTAACTAAATGATTTATTCATCTGGATAAAAGGAAGGATTGGGCTGGATTTTAACTCAGCCATTAATAAGCTTGTTAACCCTGACCTTTCAAATCAATCTTCTATATTTACCTTTACCTTTTAAGAAGGATTCAATCATTTTCTAGCGATAAAGCACATTTTCTTCTTCTTACAATCTAATGATCACTTGCTATAATACTAGACATCAGAGCAGCCCATCAAACCATTAGTTACGCATAAAACCTATTAATATACAGTATTCACAGTTGCATTTCTTTCAAGTCAATAAAAAGGAAACAATTTATTATAAGGGTACTGATATCTACCTTGGTGCATTAAAAGAGTCTTTCCCAAAGAGTTATGTGTTATGCCAACTATATTTAGGGCCCAGGGTAGTTAGGATAAGCACCATAAGCCTATGCTTCTCTCATTAACTTGGTCACTTAGAGCTGTGTAGTCTGACTGGGGACCAAAACTTCCTACATATCAATTATTTTCATCTGTAAAATGGGGATGACACTACATACCTTGAAGAGTTTTGTGGAGATTAAACTTCAAAACTTACATAAAATTAAATAAGTAGGATGATGAATGCAGAATAAGTATTTAATCAACACATAACTTATGAAACTTTTTTTTTTTTTCTCCAAACCTAAAGATGCTCAATCATCTAAATGTTAGACCTTGCTGTGGAAGAATTCTCAAAGTGCCCTAAGCCAGCCTTCTTCGGGCATCCAGCAAGTCTGAACAAAGGGAATGTAGGAAAACACCTCAGACTACAAATGTCAATCATCTCTCTCAGAAAAGGGAGTACTTCAACAAAAGTTGCACATTTTCAAAATATACTTTTAATCCTCAAAACTAGCCAGAGGTCAGCCTACTCTACTAGCCTAGTCCTTGCCACTGAATGCCTAACCTCTAGATTTCCAGCCACAGAAATGTGCAATAAAAAAAATTACCATGTTGATATAGTTTGGCTGTGTCCCCACCCAAATCTGACCTTGAATTGTGGCTCCCATAATCCCCACGTGTTGTGGGAGGGACCTGGTGGGAGGTAATTGAATAATAGGGGTGGGTTTTCCCATGCTGTTCTTGTGATAGTGAATAAGTCTCATGAGATCTGATGGTTTTATAAAGGGCAGTTCCCTTGCACACGTTCTCTTGCCTGCTTCCATGTAAGACGTGTCTTTGCTCCTCCTTTGCCTTCCGCCATGATTGTGAGGCCTCCCCAGCCATGTGGAACTGTGAGTCCATTAAACCTCTTTCCTTTATAAATTACCCAGTCTTGGGTATGTCTTTATTAACAGTATGAGAATGGACTAATACACATAGTTAAAACCAATCACTCAACCACCACTCTGGGAGCTTTTCATATCCACCTAGAAGTGGGAATGCCAGGAATAGAGAAGGGACAACCTTTTTCAACAAGGCAAAAAAAAAAAAAAACAAATAACTGTACAAACCATTAACATGTGGTCCTTGTGCTTGGAGAACACTACAATTTTGAGAGTTTATCACATACTTAGCATTGGACCAACTCTGGTAGGTGAATTGTCTCATGGAATTCTCCCAGCTGTTCTGGAGTTTTTAATCTTCATTTCCTTCAGTTCAGGAAACTGTTACCAAGAAGTCCTATAATGCAGTTGAGGCTACCCAGCCAGTGAAGGGATTAAGGTCAAGCAAGTGAAGGGAAAAGCCAGTGATGCTGGCCTAGGTTGGAATATGGTCAATACTCTCAACAGGGTGAGATTCTTGCAAGTGGAGGAACATTTGCACAAGAAGCGTGGTCTCAGTTGGATTCCACAGCATGGGTAGGATTGAGCTTGGTAGGGTGGAAAGAAATGGTATTCTAGAAGCAAGGAAAATAGCAAATGCTGAGAAGTGGGTAAGATGGAGCTGTGTTGACGCCTAGGTTTAAATATAATGGACATCAGAGGGAAAAGCTGCAGGGGAGGTTGAGAACATATTTTCCATGGCCATGGGGGACAGGATGTAAAGGTGGGATTTTATTCTGAGTAGTAAGTGTATCTTCAATAGAAATAAGTCTTTGGCAAAAGGCAGACCCTGCTAGTGCTGGTGTCCTGCTTCTCTTCCCTCACACCCACCTTGAGCTTCTTCCCAAGAATCCATGCAGATTTAATTGGATCTCAGCACATTGCATGGTTAGCATCCCAGAACTGCCATTTAACCTTGGGTGGAATGACATCTCGTGAACATTTGGTACTAAAGATGGCTCATATAGGCAGAAGGTGACTTGGGCCAACATCGGCCTTGCATATCCTTTGGAAGGTACCTCCCAGTAGCTATGCCCAAGGTGGTCAGTTTTTCTCACTGTCTTGGAACAGATGACAACTTTTTTGCTAGAGTGCATAATGAAGTCATTGAATGTTTTAGGAACCTGGTGTTTGGAAAATGTGAACCTTTTAATATCAGAATCACACTTATTTTGGCAACAGGCTGAAGCATGAGACAGTAGTGCCTGGGAACAGAGTCTGACTGAGGCAACAGTGCTTTTTCTCCCACTTCCTGCTTGCTCTGGGTCGACCCTCCTAGTGTGGAGTAGCAAGCAGGAAAGCCTGCACTATGAAATTCTTTCTCTCTTGTTGCCAAGCATACAGGGCTTGATTCCAGTCATTTCGACGAGTTTATGATTTGGCTCCACTTTGCATGTGCTCTCTTATTTCTCAAAACAACCCTAGGCACGGGGAAACATTAACAACTTTATTTTATTTTATTTATTTTGACATAGTCTTTCTCTGTCACCTAGGCTGGAGTGCAGTGGCACGATCTCAGCTCACTGCAACCTCTGCTTCCCAGGTTTAAGCAATTTTCCCACCTCAGCCTCCCGAGTGGCTGGGACTACAAGTGTGCACCACCACATCCACTTAATTTTTGTATTTTTGATAGAGTTGGGGTTTCACCATGTTGGCCCAGCTGGTGTCGAACTTCTGACCTCAAGTGATCCACCTGCCTCAGCCTCCCAAAGTGCTGGGATTACAGGCATGAGCCATAGCATGGCCAACAACCTTATTTTAAAGATGTAGAAACTGAGGCCTAGAGAATGTAAGAAACAAACAACAGCTTGTAAGTGTTGGAGGTGGAATTTGAACCCAGGTTCCAGGGCTGTTGGTACAACTAGTCATGTATCCTTGGGATAGATGCTTGACCTCTTGGAGGCACTACATCGTGGTCAGTAAAATGATCATAGAACCATCACATAGGGAAGACCTATGAATAAAGACACCACTCTTCATCATCATGGTAACGTCCACAGATTAACTATGGTTGTCATCTTCATGTATCTGGAAGGGAAACACAAATGACATTCTTTTGAGGCACTGTTCCTACCATCCATGAGATCTAGGCTAACCAAGACAAGACAGACAAACATGGAAGGTATAAACCAATGGCACATATGAGTAAGTACCCAGAGAAGCCATTCAGCAAAAAGCAATCAGGTGTCTCAAGGAGGAGCACCCTATGGGCTAGTCCTAGAAGACAGAGTGACGGTTATTTTGGATCTTGATGCGAAGGCAGGAATGGGAGGCCATAGAAGAGTGTAAAGATTTTATTGTCAAATTGTTTATGACACCGAAAAAATGTGAAACAGTAGGAAAGTCAATGAAACAACTATGACCTATCCACAGAATAATATAAGATAATAGCCTTACCATAAGATAAAGTAGATTTTTTTTTTTTTTCTTGAGATGGAGTCTCACTCTGTGGCCCAGGCTGTAGCACAGTGGTGCGATTTCGGCTCACTGCAACCTCCGCCTCTCAAGCAATTCTCCTGCCGCAGGTTCAAGCAGTTCTCCTGCCGCAGCCTCCCCAGTGACTGGGATTACAGGCATGTGCTACCTTGCCCTGCTAATTTGTGTATTATTAGAGAGACGGGGTTTTGCCATGTTGTCCAGGCTGGTCTCAAATTCCTGACCTCAGATGATTCGCCCACCTCGGCCTCCCAAAGTGCTGGGATTACAGGGGTGAGCCACCACGCCCGGCTGGTAGATTTTTAATATACGTATGTAGAACCAAGACTTCCCTGCTCTCCAGGGCAAGGTTAAACTTTCTTTCATGAGCACCCACGGTTTCTTGTACCTCTCTTCTGTAGCACCCCTCACATTTGTTGATTAATTATAGTGTGATTATTTGGATAATGCCTGTATCTTTCCCAGTTAAACCTGTAAGCACCATGGAAGTAGGAACCACAACCACAGACCTTTAGGTTAATGATTATCTACCCATCCTCCAGCCTAATGCCTGGTACATAATGAGTACTTCCTCAAATTTATTCCAATTGAGGCCATGCCTCACACCTATAGTCCCAGATACTCAGGAGACTTAGGCAGGAAGATCGCCTGAGCCCAGGAGTTCAAGGCTGCAGTGAGCTATGATCATGCCACTGTGCTCCTGCCTGGGTGACAGAGCAAAAATTTGAACACTTGTTCAAATTTTTTGCACATATACATAAATGAAAAAATAAATGAATCCGTGTTACATATGCAAGTAAAAATTTACTAATTAGCAATAATATTTAGAGTTAGGATGACAAGTCCAATCTACTGCTTGTGCCTGTGAAGACTCTCAGCCCTTGTTCAAGTTTAGGGAGGAAAGAAAGTCTTGCGGGAGGAATGCCTGCCATTGTCATCCCTAGCCCGTGTGGCAGGTCACTGCCATATTAGGTGTAAGCCAACGTATTATACATAAATTATGTATGTAAGAGTATGACATGTGAATGACTTACCTAGAATATTATTCACTACGTTTTTACAGTGACTTTTCTTGGGTGGTTTTTACTTTAGATTTTCTTGGTTGCTTTAAATTTCCGAGTGTCTGTGACCTTGATGACTAAGAACAAAATTTGGCTATTTTCCTTTTCTAGGGCTTAGTTGCCTCCTCCCCTCCTCTGGCTGGGTCCCTGCTACACGTCCTTTCCCCCTTCTCCTCCTCCAACCCTTGCTCTATCTGGGATGATTTTGTTCCCCACAGAGGCACAGAGACCAGCACTGCCTCCACCTCCATTCTCCAATCTTGCTAAGAGGGGGTAGCGATCATTTCTCTTAGGAAAGTGAGAGTGACTCCCTACCTGGATGGGCAATAGGAAACAACCACCTCATGAATATGCATTGGATGCCGACAAGCTTTCAGCGGCAGGATGGCAGAGCTGCTTTGACGCCCGCCATGACAGACGGAAGGAAGCAGAAAATTCAAATATAGTAGTTTGTGGAGCAGAAGGATGCCCAGAGCCAACAGGCTGGAAGAAATTAAAGGTTCACTGACATTTCACTCAACCAAAGGCCTTCTTTATTCTAAGGAGGTAATAGCTATCTATGAAGAACTTGTCTTGTGACTACTCATTTCTGCCATTACCACCGGCACAGTAGACTAAGGTAGCACACAACGTCCCCTAGAATGTCACTGATCATTCCGTTAGGGCAGCAGTACAAGCCCAGAGTGTCTGACTGAGAGTTCCCAGAGCTTCCCACTATATTAGAGTTCTCCAGAGAACCAGAACCAATATGAGAGACGCACAGACCATCCCCAAATTAGGATGGTTTGACTCACAATTTTTTGACTTACATGGTGCAAAAACAACACACATTCAGTAGAAACTCTGATTCGAGTATCTGTAGGATCATTCTGGTTTTTACTTTCAGCATGGTATTCAATAAATTACATGAGATATTCAACAGCTTATTATAAACTGGATTTTGTGTTAGATGATTTTGCCCAACTTCAGGTTAATATGAGTCATCTGAGCATGTTTAAGGAAGGTTGGGCTCAGCTACGAAGGTGATGCTCAGTAGGTTCAGATATATTTTGAGATGGGTTAAGAGACTCTTTGTGTTTAACATTAAATGCATTTTTGACTGATGATATTTTCAACTTGTGATGGGTTTATCAGGACCTAACCGTGCCATAAATTGAAGTGCATCCATATATCATATATATACACATACACACATAATAGAATATTCTATAACATATATACACATATATAATAGAATATATATTCTATTGTATATGTATAATGTATACATATGTAAGATATATATTCTATTATATAATATATGTATATATAATATAACACATATACGAATATATATTCTATTATATATGTATATATTATATGTAATTATAACCATATATATGAATATATAAATTCATATTTAATATATGAATATATAATCATATATTTAATATATGAATATATAATATATTTAATATATGATATTTAATATATGAATATATGATCATATTTAATATATGAATATATAATATATACTATATATCTATTTTTCACATACACATATCTATGGATTGGATGAATCCCTCCCACAACAGTGGGAACTTACCTTCTTTCCTGAGACTACTGATTCAAATGCTAATTTCTTCCAGAAACACCCTAACAGACACACCCAGAAGTAATGTTTTACCAGCTATCTGGGCATCCCTTAGCCCAGTCAGGTTGATACCTAAAGCTCATTGTCACAAGGGGGATCCACCTGGAATTTCAGCCCTGTTTCCCAGGACACCCATCTGATAGGATGTTAATGGTTACCCTGCATAGAAAGGTTGTATAAATGGAGCATGATGGCTCACACCTGTAATCCCAGCATGTTGGGAGGCCAAAGCAGGAAGACTACTTGAGCCCAAAAGTTCAAGACTAGCCTGGGCAAGAGCGTAAGACCTTCTCTACAAAAAAAAAAAAATTTTAGCCAGGCATGGTGGCACGTGTGTATAGTCCTAGCTACTTGGAAGGCTGATGTGGGAGGATTGCTTGAGCCCAGGCATTTGAGATGGCAGTGAGCTATGATTGTGCCACTGCGCTCCAACCAGGGTGATAAAGCAAGACCCTGTCTGTAAAAAAAAAAGAAAAAAAAAACCGGTTGTGTAATAAACAAGTGTAGGATGTGTTAGTTAAACAACATAGCAACCGTTTTTTTCACTTACTGTGGGATTTTGACAGAGCTATACATTGTGAGTCTGGAACAGGGAAGTGAGGCTGACCTTCTCTCAGCCTTATTTGCCCGGAGAATACTCTTCTCACATAATGTCTGGATGGACAATATTTCAATGAACAGATTTCCAGAAATGTTGACATAAATATTTGTGGCAAGAGTCAGCGAGATTCCTCAGATGTATGTTGAGATGGATTAAGGGACTCTTTGTGTTTGATTCTTTTTCAGGATTTGACATCACAGTGGCAGCTGAATTGCCAAATGAAAGGAAAAGTCTAAAGTCTTAGAAATGCAAGGTGGGGAAGAGAGGGAGATGTTGACCAAAGGGTATAAACTTGGAGTTATAAGTCCTGGGGACTTAATGTACAGCATGCAAGGTGACAGTTAATAATAATATGTGTTTAAAATTTACTAGGACAGTAGATATTAAGTGTTCTTTCCACAAAAAAAGTAACTATATGAGGCGGTGGCTATGTTAATTAGCTTGATTATAGCAATAGTTTTACAATATATACATATATCAAAACAGGTCATACACCTTGAATGCATACAAATTTGTCAAGCATACCTCAACAAAGCTGAAAAATAGAACATTATTTGTTCCTGAATTGGTTATATGCAACAAGGCTCGCTAGGGACATGCAAGCTTGCATAGTGAACCCCATTGTGCCACTGGTTCCCACTATAAGATTTGAGATGTGTTTTCTGAGATAGGATTTCCCTTCTTCAGCCAAGCTAGATGCCTCTTCAAAGCAGAGGTGGTGTAACAGCTTCTTCCAAAGCAAGAATCTTTTCTCCTCCTAGAAATGGTAATGTTCCTCCCGCACCGCCCCGTGCCTAACACCCTCCGTTCACACCCCAGATTTCTTTCTTGCTTTGCAGTTAGTTTAGTACTTCCCCCAAATCTATAAACTCCCCTGTTGGCTAAGTCAGAATTTTTCTTATATCTAGAGAAACCCTCATTTCCCCAGGGAAGCTTCCAGAACAGGATCATTATAGCTAAAGAAGAGTTTCTCATAATTTGAGTATAATATATAGCATACATAAGCCAGGGGCCAAACTGTTATAGTAAATAGGAGAAGGAGGTGATTAAATTGGGACTTTATCTTGGAAAAAAAAAGTTAACAATTGTTAATATTAGCTTATTTAAATTTAGGTTGAAATCATAAGTGTGAACTTTTTTGGCCACCAAACAACATGGTAGTGTGATTTGCACTGAACAATATACTTCATTTCATAACTTCTATATCAAAGTCATAAATATTTTACAAAAATATTCCAGAGTTTTATCAAATTATCCCAGACCCCCTTATGATTATTTTTTTTTAATTTATTTTTTATTTTTATTATACTTTAAGTTCTAGGGTACATGTGCATAACGTGCAGGTTTGTTATATATGTATACTTGTGCCATGTTGGTGTGCTGTACCCATCAACTCGTCAGCACCCATCAATTCATCATTTATATCATGTATAACTCCCCAGTGCAATCCCTCCCCCCTCCCCCCTCCCCATGATAGGCCCCAGTGTGTGATGTTCCCCTTCCCGAGTCCAAGTGATCTCATTGTTCAGTTCCCACCTATGAGTGAGAACATGCGGTGTTTGGTTTTCTCTTCTTGTGATAGTTTGCTAAGAATGATGGTTTCCAGCTGCATCCATGTCCCTACAAAGGATGCAAACTCATCCTTTCTTACGGCTGCATAGTATTCCATGGTGTATATGTGCCACATTTTCTTAATCCAGTCTGTCACAGATGGACCTTTGGGTTGATTCCAAGTCTTTGCTATTGTGAATAGTGCCACAATAAACATACGTGTGCATGTGTCTTTGTAGTAGCATAATTTAGAATCCTTTGGGTATATACCCAGTAGTGGGATGGCTGGGTCATATGGTACATCTAGTTCTAGATCCTTGAGGAATTGCCATACTGTTTTCCATAATGGTTGAACTAGTTTACAATCCCACCAACAGTGTAAAAGTGTTCCTATTTCTCCACATCCTCTCCAACACCTGTTGTTTCCTGATTTTTTAATGATTGCCATTCTAACTGGTGTGAGATGGTATCTCATTGTGGTTTTGATTTGTATTTCTCTGATGGCGAGTGATGATGAGCATTTTTTCATGTGTCTGTTGGCTGTATGAATGTCTTCTTTTGAGAAATGTCTGTTCATATCCTTTGCCCACTTTTTGATGGGGTTGTTTGTTTTTTTCTTGTATATTTGTTTGAGTTCTTTGTAGATTCTGGATATTAGCCCTTTGTCAGATGGGTAGATTGCAAAAATTTTCTCTGATTCTGTAGGTTGCCTGTTCACTCTGATGGTAGTTTCTTTTGCTGTGCAGAAGCTCTTTAGTTTAATTAGATCCCATTTGTCAATTTTGGCTTTTGCTGCTGTTGCTTTTGCTGTTTTAGACATGAAGTCCTTGCCCATGCCTATGTCCTGAATGGTACTACCTAGATTTTCTTCTAGGATTTTTATGGTATTAGGTCTAACATTTAAGTCTCTAATCCATCTTGAATTAATCTTCGTATAAGGAGTAAGGAACGGATCCAGTTTCAGCTTTCTACTTATGGCTAGCCAATTTTCCCAGCACCATTTATTAAATAGGGAATCCTTTCCCCATTTCTTGTTTCTCTGAGGTTTGTCAGAGATCAGATGGCTGTAGATGTGTGGTATTATTTCTGAGGACTCTGTTCTGTTCCATTGGTCTATATCTCTGTTTTGGTACCAGTACCATGCTGTTTTGGTTACTGTAGCCTTGTAGTATAGTTTGAAGTCAGGTAGCGTGACGCCTCCGGCTTTGTCCTTTTGACTTAGGATTGTCTTGGCAATGCAGGCTCTTTTTTGGTTCCATATGAACTTTAAAGCAGTGTTTTCCAATTCTGTGAAGAAACTCATTGGTAGCTTGATGGGGATGGCATTGAATCTATAAATAACCTTGGGCAGTATGGCCATTTTCACGATATTGATTCTTCCTATCCATGAGCATGGTATGTTCTTCCATTTGTTTGTGTCCTCTTTTATTTCACTGAGCAGTGGTTTGCAGTTCTCCTTGAAGAGGTCCTTTACATCCCTTGTAAGTTGGATTCCTAGGTATTTTATTCTCTTTGAAGCAATTGTGAATGGAAGTTCATTCCTGATTTGGCTCTCTGCTTGTCTGTTACTGGTGTATAAGAATGCTTGTGATTTTTGCACATTAATTTTGTATCCTGAGACTTTGCTGAAGTTGCTTATCAGCTTAAGGAGATTTTGGGCTGAGACGATGGGGTTTTCTAAATATACAATCATGTCATCTGCAAACAGGGACAATTTGACTTCTTCTTTTCCTAACTGAATACCCTTGATTTCTTTCTCTTGCCTGATTGCCCTAGCCAGAACTTCCAACACTATGTTGAATAGGAGTGGTAAGAGAGGGCATCCCTGTCTTGTGCCAGTTTTCAATGGGAATTTTTCCAGTTTTTGCCCATTCAGTATGATATTAGCTGTGGGTTTGTCATAAATAGCTCTTATGATTTTGAGGTACGTTCCATCAATACCGAATTTATTCAGTGTTTTTAGCATGAAGGGCTGTTGAATTTTGTCAAAAGCCTTTTCTGCATCTATTGAGATAATCATGTGGTTCTTGTCTTTGGTTCTGTTTGTATGCTGGATTACGTTTATTGATTTGTGAATGTTGAACCAGCCTTGCATCCCAGGGATGAAGCCCACTTGATCATGGTGGATAAGCTTTTTGATGTGCTGCTGAATCCGGTTTGCCAGTATTTTATTGAGGATTTTTGCATCGATGTTCATCAGGGATATTGGTCTAAAATTTTCTTTTTTTGTTGTGTCTCTGCCAGGCTTTGGTATCAGGATGATGTTGGCCTCATAAAATGAGTTAGGGAGGAGTCCCTCTTTTTCTATTGATTGGAATAGTTTCAGAAGGAATGGTACCAGCTCCTCCTTGTACCTCTGGTAGAATTCAGCTGTGAATCCATCTGGTCCTGGACTTTTTTTGGTGGGTAGGCTATTAACTGTTGCCTCAATTTCGGAGCCTGCTATTGGTCTAGTCAGGGATTCAACTTCTTCCTGGTTTAGTCTTGGGAGAGTGTAAGTGTCCAGGAAATTATCCATTTCTTCTAGATTTTCTAGTTGATTTGCATAGAGGTGTTTATAGTATTCTCTGATGGTAGTTTGTATTTCTGTGGGGTCGGTGGTGATATCCCCTTTATCATTTTTTATTGCGTCTGTTTGATTCCTCTCTCTTTTCTTCTTTATTAGTCTTGCTAGCGGTCTGTCAATTTTGTTGATCTTTTCAAAAAACCAACTCCTGGATTCATTGATTTTTTTGGAGGGTTTTTTGTGTCTCTATCTCCTTCAGTTCTGCTCTGATCTTAGTTATTTCTTGCCTTCTGCTAGCTTTTGAGTGTGTTTGCTCTTGCCTCTCTAGTTCTTTTAATTGTGATGTTAGAGTGTCAATTTTAGATCTTTCCTGCTTTCTCTTGTGGGCATTTAGTGCTATAAATTTCCCTCTACACACTGCTTTAAATGTGTCCCAGAGATTCTGGTATGTTGTATCTTTGTTCTCATTGGTTTCAAAGAACATCTTTATTTCTGCTTTCATTTCGTTATGTACCCAGTAGTCATTCAGGAGCAGGTTGTTCAGTTTCCATGTAGTTGAGCGGTTTTGATTGAGTTTCTTAGTCCTGAGTTCTAGTTTGATTGCACTGTGGTCTGAGAGACAGTTTGTTATAATTTCTGTTATTTTACATTTACTGAGGAGTGCTTTACTTCCAATTATGTGGTCAATTTTGGAATAAGTGCGATGTGGTGCTGAGAAGAATGTATATTCTGTTGATTTGGGGTGGAGAGTTCTATAGATATCTATTAGGTCCGCTTGGTTTAGAGATGAGTTCAATTCCTGGATATCCTTGTTAACTTTCTGTCTCGTTGATCTGTCTAATGTTGCCAGTGGAGTGTTGAAGTCTCCCATTATTGTGTGGGAGTCTAAGTCTCTTTGTAAGTCTCTAAGGACTTGCTTTATGAATCTGGGTGCTCCTGTATTGGGTGCATATATATTTAGGATAGTTAGCTCTTCCTGTTGAATTGATCCCTTTACCATTATGTAATGGCCTTCTTTGTCTCTTTTGATCTTTGATGGTTTAAAGTCTGTTTTATCAGAGACTAGTATTGCAACTCCTGCTTTCTTTTTGTTCTCCATTTGCTTGGTAGATCTTCCTCCATCCCTTTATTTTGAGCCTATGTATGTCTCTGCATGTGAGATGGGTCTCCTGAATACAGCAGACTGATGGGTCTTGACTCTTTATCCAGTTTGCCAGTCTGTGTATTTTAATTGGAGCATTTAGTCCATTAACATTTAAGGTTAATATTGTTATGTGTGAACTTGATCCTGCCATTATGATATTAACTGGTTATTTTGCTCATTAGTTGATGCACTTTCTTCCTAGCCTCGATGGTCTTTACATTTTGGCATGTTTTTGCAATGGCTGGTACCGGTTGTTCCTTTCCATGTTTAGGGCTTCCTTCAGGGTCTCTTGTAAGGCAGGCCTGGTGGTGACAAAATCTCTAAGCATTTGCTTATCTGTAAAGGATTTTATTTCTCCTTCACTTATGAAACTTAGTTTGGCTGGATATGAAATTCTGGGTTTAAAATTCTTTTCTTTAAGAACGTTGAATATTGGCCCCCACTCTCTTCTGGCTTGTCGAGTTTCTGCTGAGAGATCTGCTGTAAGTCTGATGGGCTTCCCTTTGTGGGTAACCCGACCTTTCTCTCTGGCTGCCCTGAAGATTTTTTCCTTCATTTCAACTTTGGTGAATCTGGCAATTATGTGTCTTGGAGTTGCTCTTCTGGAGGAGTATCTTTGTGGCGTTCTCTGTATTTCCTGAATTTGAATGTTGGCCTGCCCTACTAGGTTGGGGAAGTTCTCCTGGATGATATCCTGAAGAGTGTTTTCCAACTTGTTTCCATTCTCCCCCTCACTTTCAGGCACCCCAATCAGACGTAGATTTGGTCTTTTTACATAATCCCATACTTCTTGCAGGCTTTGTTCATTTCTTTTTCTTCTTTTTTCTTTTGGTTTCTCTTCTCACTTCATTTCATTCATTTGATCCTCAATCGCTGATACTCTTTCTTCCAGTTGATCGAGTCGGTTACTGAAGCTTGTGCATTTGTCATGTATTTCTTGTGTCATGGTTTTCATCTCTGTCATTTCGTTTATGACCTTCTCTGCATTAATTAGTCTAGCTGTCAATTCCACTCTTTTTTCAAGATTTTTAGTTTCTTTGCGCTGGGTACGTAATTCATCCTTTAGCTCTGAGAAGTTTGATGGACTGAAGCCTTCTTCTCTCATTTCGTCAAAGTCATTCTCTGACCAGCTTTGATCCGTTGCTGGCGATGAGCTGCGCTCCTTTGCAGGGGGAGATGCGCTCTTATTTTTTGAATTTCCAGCTTTTCTGCCCTGCTTCTTCCCCATCTTCGTGGTTTTATCTGCCTCTTGTCTTTGATGATGGTGACGTACTGATGGGGTTTTGGTATAGGTGTTCTTCCTGTTTGATAGTTTTCCTTCTAATAGTCAGGACCTTCAGCTATAGGTCTGTTGGAGATTGCTTGAGGTCCACTCCAGACCCTGTTTGCCTGGGTATCAGCAGCAGAGGTTGCAGAAGATAGAATATTGCTGAACAGCGAGTGTACCTGTCTGATTCTTACTTTGGAAGCTTCCTCTCAGGGGTGTACTCCACCCTGTGAGGTGTGGGGTGTCAGACTGCCCCTAGTGGGGGATGTCTCCCAGTTAGGCTACTCAGGGGTCAGGGACCCACTTGAGCAGGCAGTCTGTCCCTTCTCAGATCTCAACCTTCATGTTGGGAGATCCACTGCTCTCTTCAAAGCTGTCAGACAGAGTTGTTCGCGTCTACACAGGCCTCTGCTGCTTCCCCTGTTATTTTTTAGCTGTGCCCTGTCCCCAGAGGCAGAGTCTACAGAGACAGGCAGGTTTCCTTGAGCAGCTGTGAGCTCCACCCAGTTCGAGCTTCCCAGCGGCTTTGTTTACCTACTTAAGCCTCAGCAATGGCGGGCGCCCCTCCCCCAGCCTCGCTGCTGCCTTGCGGTTAGATCACCGCAGACTGCTGTGTTAGCAAGGAGGGAGGCTCCGTGGGCGTGGGACCCTCCCGGCCAGGTGTGGGGTATATTCTCCTGGTGTGCCCGTTTGCTTAAAGTGAAGTATTGGGGTGGGAGTTACCCGATTTTCCAGGTGTTGTGTGTCTCAGTTCCCCTGGCTAGGAAAAGGGATTCCCTTCCCCCTTGCGCTTCCCAGGTGAGGTGATGCCTCGCCCTGCTTCAGCTCTCGCTGGTCGGGCTGCAGCAGCTGACCAGCACCGATTGTCCGGCACTCCCTAGTGAGATGACCCCAGTACCTCAGTTGAAAATGCAGAAATCACCGGTCTTCTGTGTCGCTTGCGCTGGGAGTTGGAGACTGGAGCTGTTCCTATTCGGCCATCTTGCTCCGCCCACCCCCCCCCCCTTATGATTCTTTGATATTTACAACTTTCTTTTCTGAAATGCTCATCTGTGATTTTCATGATTTCATTATTTCCTCCTCTTTCCTTGTTAAATGACCTAATTTGACCAGCTTCTCTTTATCAATGGCTTTGCATATGATTCAAAAGTAGTTCTTATAAAACTCTCCTCCATACTCCCTAAGCAGTCGTTTTTCAATATCACTTTCATCAATCTCATGAAATTTTGCTCCTTTTCCAACATAGAAAATTTCACTTTTTAATCAATTCACATTGTTTTATTGGATGTTTAAAATTATTCATGAGAGTGACCACAAACACTTACAAGTGGCAGTTAATGATAAGTAGAAAGAAACGATCGAGTGGAGACAGATCTGAGTAGTTATTACTGATTTTTCTCATTGTGATGGCATCTGTTTTCTTTGGAAACCTGATCAACTGGGGGACTCGAATCATGTAGAGTCTTTATGCACACATCTGAAATTTCCTAAATTATAAACAACTAGTCCATTTTTCAGCTTGCAATTTCACAAATATCAGACTTATAAATAAAAGAAAGATTTGAAGTGTTTTGTTGAGTGTTAGATTCTAAAATCAGAATTTTATGGGCATTTTTGAGGAAAAATATCACATAAAATCTACCAGCAATGGTGAAAAACCAGAGCACTTCTATTTTAATGTCTCATACTTGAGTCTCCTTTGCACCCAACAAGTTGGAGTTCCACTTAAATGCATTGAAATATGGATACATTTGCTTCTGTTTATATAAAGTTAAAAAATAGGCAAAACTAGCCTTACACTGTTAGAAATTGGGATAGTGATTACTCTTAGAATTCCTCATAAGAAATATTTGTCTCTTTTTTCCCCACTTATTTATTATTTTTTAATAGTCAGGATCTCACTCCATGGCCCAGGCTGGATTACAGTGGTATGATCATAGGTCATTGCAACCTCAAACTCCTGGGCTCAATTGGTCCTCCTGCCCCCGCCTCCCAAGAAGCTGAGACGACCGGTGTACACCACCATATCTGGTTAATTTTCTCATCAAATTTTTTTTTTGTAGAGACAGGGTTTCACTATGTTGCTCAGGCTGGTCTCAAACTCTTGGCCTCAAAGAATCCTCCAGCCTTGGACATTTACTTATATATTCGATAACTTATTTGTATTACTATGAACTCATGAATATTAAGTTTACACTTTGGGTTACAATCTAATACTATGTTATTTATTTATTTTTGCTCAAATCGTTCCATCTTTGACCATTAGGAACACCTTTAGGCTGGCTCCTCTGTCCTTTTGACAAGCTCTACCTCCCCTTTTGTTTTTTGAGCATTTCCTTAATTTCTAGCAACACAAGGTGCTACAGGCTCATTCTATTTTTTTTTTTCCTGACCCAGCTCTAGACTCAGCTATTTCTCCAAGAATCCCTGTTTCCTATGATTGCAGAATTGTGGAAAATATAAATTTCTTGAAGACACTAATTTCTCCACATTCCTTTTCACCACATTCCAAAACCTATAACAGTCCTCAGCACCTAATAAGCCCTGGATTAGTTCTTGCAGAATGAATGCTTGAATGATTGAAAGGGTGTTATAACTTTATGAAATGTTCCAATATCCTCTCTATATATCACATCTTAGCTAATAATCTACTAAAAAGGGAAATGATGAGCTTGGCCTCTGCATGCAGTGGGTCTGCTTAACTTTATGCTTTATTTCTTTATCTGTATAATGGAGATAATAACACCTATTCCATGGGTTGTTATGAGCTAATTAATTGGGCCATTCTATTCAAAGCACTAAGAGGCATACATGGCACATAGCAAGTGATCAATAAATACTAAGTATTATTAGCCTTAGTGTATTGTGTACCCAATGTGACCTGCATGTTGGTTTTGTGGTTCTTCCATCTACCTCCTATGGCAGCACCTATTGATTGACACAAATTCTCTATTTTAATCTACTCATCAGAGCCAAGGAGCAGCCTTCATCTCACCTTGTACTATATGTAGTCTGAGGAATATAAATAATCATCCTCCTCCTTTGGGCTTCAGACCCAACTGGAGAGGGAAAATAAAAAGAAGAAGAAAACAAAGTCTGATAACAAGAAGGAATCCAAACCTTATTGCTGGTAATGTTGGGTTTTATTATTTGGTGTAAACCTGAGATCCAAACGGCCTGTTCACTCCTTCCCATAAGGTTAGACATGGGACCTGGTGGAGATGGCTGGCTCCAAAGAGGGGCAAAAAAACCGGAAGCTATCAGTTGAGATTAGGTTGCTCAAAAGACAGGCCATATGGGTGTAGCAAAGTTTGATACATTAGTCCTGCACAGGAGAGGGTTGTAGGCCAATGGATCTCAGACTCTGATTGAATCACATAGAGGAATTACCCGATGGGGGAGAAGCTAGTGAGGAACACAGTAAAGACAGCAGCCTCTGCTCAATACTTCAGGGCAAGCTTACGTCTCCATTTTATGAACTTGCACTAATGACAAGAGAGGAAGAAAATGGTCCTTTGATGGGCATCCTCCACCTACTTCCTATGAAGTGTGAATCACAGGAAACACAAATATCCCTTCCTACTCATTAAAAGGCTTATGTCACATGTAAAGAACTTCAGCAACTGAAAAAGGCCTCTCTGATTCACCTGAGCCAGAAAAATGCAGGGATCTGATTTATTTGATTTTTCTCTTTTAAACCCTAACTGTGTCCTTGGGCCCAAAACAAATATTATACATGGAAGTCGGTTACTTAGTTAGCACAAGAACAGTTTTGTTTCCATGACATAAATTCAAGTTAGGATAGGTCAGGAGACTTGGGCAAAAACCACAGGCATCCCTCTCGGTGTCGATCACCTGACCTGAAAAGTGCATTTTTCAGACTTTTATGAATGGACTGATTGGCAGCCTCGAACCCGTTGGCATGGATGTGACTGAGGATATTAAACTCAAGAACTGAGCTTGCAAAGAGGCTGTATCTCACCTGTCAGTGCTGATGGATTGTGAGTGGGTGCTTGGAGTCTGATATTGAGCATTTTGAGGCCACTTTGAGCTCAGCGGGAAAGATGGCTGCAATATTGCCAAGCTGAGTAGTGGTAAAGGCTTGGTTTTTATAATTCTTCTATCTTCTAGTTGGTCACATGTCAGCTTTTGCAGTAATTTCCCAACTTCTCGAAATCTCAAAAGGCTCAAATACTTGTCTTTTTCTATAGGATGGATGCATCTTTGGGAGGGTAATCTGTAAGACAGGACTCACGGCAAGGACCAGAAACTCATTTAACTAGCAGGCAGGTAAAGTTATTACACCAGCAATATAATATGATTTAGTTGAAATACTATTGCTACTAGTAATAGAAATAGCAGTAGTTATTTCAATGACATGAAAACCTACAGGCCTGGTGTGATGGCTTATGCCTGTAATCCCAGTGCTTTGGGAGGTCAAGGCAGGAGGATGACTTGAGACCAGAAGTTCAAGGCCTGACTAGGCAACATAGTGAGACTCCATCTCTAAAAAAAGAATTTAAAAATTAGCTATGTGTGGTGGTGCTCACCTCTAATCCCAGCTACTAAAGAGGTTGAAGCGGGAGAATCTCTTGAGCTCAAGAGTTCCAAGTTGCAATGAGCCATGATTATACCACTGCACTCCAGTCTGGGCAATAGAGACCTCGTCTCTCTTAAAAACAAACAAACAAACAAACATAAACAAAAAACACCTATAAACTTGCCACAAAGTAAACTAAACAGAATATTGCCAGAATCATGGAACCTCCTTCTATACTCAACCCAAATCCTATTCCTCACCTTATTTCCCCCAGAGGAAACAAAAAACCTGTTGTTTTTCTTTAGTGGTTTGCCATACTCCTAAACAAAATATTGCTTCATTTTGGTGTTTGAGGAGATGATGAAAATGGAATCCTACCGCATTTATTCTGCAGTTACTTGTTTTCTTTGTTAAACCTTATGTTCCTGAGAATTCCAGTTTTTATGGTATGTTCACTGTCACGTCCTTTATAGGTTTCCAATTTTTACATGACAATTAATTTTCTATTCTATTATTGTGGGCCATTTCCAGCATTTTATCATTACAAGCAATACTGCTATAAACATAACTTTTACGTGACTCTAGGTGCACATTTGCGAGATTTCTTGAGTATATTCCTAGAAGTCGAATTTGGAGACTGCAAGCAATGTGCTAATTCAACTTTGCTAATTAGTGCCATATTGTCTTCTAAAGTGGTTGTGTCATTTAAAACTCCCACTTGCCATGTAGTAGAGCTCCCCTTGTTTCCCATTTTCAGCAACACTTGGTATTGTTGGCTTGTTGATTTTTGCCAAACGACTGAGTGTGAAATGGTAATCTCTTTGAGATTTTAATTTACATTTTTCAGACAACAAATGAGGTTGAGCATCTTTTTATTTTTGTATGGGCATTTATATTTCCTTTGAAATGACTGTTGATGTCTTTTGTATATATTTTTTCAATTGGATGTTTTGTCTAAATTTCTGTTGGGTTTTAAGGACATTTAAGTTCTTAAAACCATCTGGAATTGATACTTATGCATAGTGTGAAATAGGAATCCAACTTCATGTGGTTTATATTGAAAACCAATTGTCCCAGTACCATTTTTTGGATAGTACATCCTTTCTTCACTTACATACAGTGCCAGCTGTGTCAGGTTTCCATCTATGTGGGTTTTCTTCTAGAGTCACTGTTCTTGTACAATAAGTTTATGTATCCCTATGACATATCACACAATCACCATGATTATAACTTCATAATAAGTGTTGATATTTGGCAGAGTAAGGTCCCTATCTGGCTCCTCTTTTAAACTGTTGTTATGACTCTATTCTAGTTCCCATAAATTTTAGAATCAGATCATCAAATCTCTCCCTGTCCTCAGACCCCTAACCTCAACCCTCCGACACACCAAAAAAACCTCATTAGGAGTTAAATTTAAATTGCATTGAATATAAAGGTCTATTTGAAGAGAATTAATGTCCGTATAATATGGCTTCACATTTATTTAGTACTTTCAACAGAGTTTTATAACTTTCTACAGACTATATGTTTTACAATAGATTTATTGCTAGGAAACTTTCATTTGTCATCTGTCTCTCTCTCTCTCTCTCTCTTTTTTTTAAGACATGGTCTCACTGCCATTGTTCAGGTTGGAGTACAGTGGCTCGATCTTGGCTCACTGCAGCCTGAATCTCCGGGGCTCAGGTGGTCCTCCCACCTTAGTCTCCTGAGTAGCTGGGACCACAGCTGTGTGCCACCACACCTAGCTAATTTTTGTATTTTTAGTAGAGACAAGGTCTTGCTGTGTTGCCAGGGCTGGTCTCAAATTCCTAGGCTCCAGTGATCTGCCCACCTCAGCCTCCCAAAGTGCTGGAATTATAAGTGTGAGCCACCATGTCCGGCTTTTTCTCTTTCAGTCTGTATACATATTAATTTATTTCTTATTGAAATGAATAGGATCGCTAGCATTATTTTGAACAGTAGTGATGATAGAAAACATCAGTGTCTTGTTTCTGATCTTAAACACATTGAAGATTTTTCCATTATATATGATCTTTGCTATAGTTTTTGTTACCAAGCTATTTAATACCTTCAAGTTGAAAATACTTATATGTTGAGATAGATATTAAATGAGTGGATAAATCGAGACACAGACTGAGATGATAGAAATGATAGGTAGATTTCTATCAATATGTATTTTCACTAATAGGTGTTGAAATGTATCAGATTTTTGTGTTTGTTGTTAATCCTGTAATTTTCCTTTTTAATTGGAGTTCTGAAGTCAGACCATCCCTATAGCTCAGAGTAAAGACCTATTTGATTATAATGTATTTATAATACATCTTTTATTCATTCAGCTCTATTTTACTGTGTGTTCACATGTAAATATTCTTAAGAGAAATAGGCTTGTAAATTGCTTTCTTGTTTTATCCTTATCACACTTTGGGATCAAAGAGGTACTTGACTTATAAAATGAATTGTGCAATTTTCTCTTTCTCCCTTTTTTTTCTCCTGGAAAACCTGAGTAGAGTAAGAATTATCTGCTCTTTGAAAGCTTGGAAGATCTCACCTATAGAATCATTTGGGCATATCGTAGAAGTGGGTAGGTGTTTAATGACCATTGTAACTTCTATTCTATTTTTATCTTATGCCAAAGTGTTTGTTTTGTCCTCCTTTCAATTCCATTGAAATTGGAGTTAGTTGTTCATAATGCTTTTTCATTTAAACTCTATACTTATCTTCCCTTATCATTCTATATTTTGTTTTTCTAATTTTTTTCCTTTGTGTACATGATCAGTCTTGCCAAAAGTTAATCTTTTTTATCTTTTCAATTTTCTCTACTTTTCCCCTCTGTCTGCTCTTATCTTTAGTGTATCTTACTTCCTCACATATATCTATTTGCTCTATTTCCTTTCTCAACTTTATTTTTAAAGTTTTATTATAGTATAATTAACATAGAAAACTTAACTGCATAAAATGCAGGATTTGATGATATTTTACAAATGTATACACCCATGAGCCAATCACCACACTCAAAAGAATGAACACCTCCACCACACCCAACAGTTTCCTTATGCGCCTTTGAAACTTACTTCTTTCTCCCACCCATCCCAGCATCTTAGTCCACAGGCAATCACTGATCTGCTTTCTGTTCCTAGAAACTAGCTTGCACTTCATATAATTTTATATAAATAATAATGTGTGTACTCTTTTGTATGCCTTTTCTCAGCATAATTATTTTGAGATTCATCCATACTGTTGTATCAAATATAGATATTGTGTCAGTGGTTTTTCACTGTATGGATATACAAGTTTGTTTATCCATGGATCTGTTGAGGACATTTGAGTCGTTTCTGGGATTTGACTGTTACACATAAAACTACTGTGATGTTTTGTGTGTGAGTCTTTGTATTGACATCTGTTCTTTTTTCTCTTGGGTCAATATCCAGAAATGGATTATTATATTATGTGGTTTGTATGTGATTAATTTTCAAGAACCTTTCAAAATGCCTTTCCAATGTGACTGCATTATTTTACATTCTCAGCAGTATTGTATGGTATTGTATGAAGGTTTCAGTTCTTCTATACCCTTGAAAACACTTGCTATGACAAGTCTTTAAATTGTATTTATCCTAATAGATATGTAGTGGCAACCCATTAAGAGGACTAATAAAACCTTACTTTGCATTTCCCTAATGACTAATGATGTTCAGCATCTTTTCATGTGCTTATTGACCATTTATACATGTTTTCAATGACGTGTCCAAATTTTTTGCTCATTTTAAATTGGGCGATCTGTTTTCTTATTATTTAGTTATAAGAGTTATTTCTATATTTTGGTTACAAGTCCTTTATCAAATGTATGATTTATAAATATTTTTCCCAGTCTGTGGCGTATATTTTCATTATCTTAATAGTGTCTTTCAAGTAGCAGAAGTTTTTAATTTTGATGAAGTCCAATTAATCATACATTTTGATGATCATTTTTTTAGTGCAGTAGTGTAGTAAGAAATCTTTGCCTAATCCAGTCTCACAAGATTTTTTTACTACATTTTCTTCTACGAGTTTTATAGTTTAATGTCTATTGAGTTTTTGTATGAGGTATGAGATATAGGTAGAAAGTCATTTTGCATACAGATATCCAATTGTTTCAACATGTTTTCTTGAAAGACCATTCTTTCTCTGCTGAATATCATTTACCCCCCCCCAAAAAAAATCAGTTGTCTGTATATATGTAGGTGTATCCTGAGACTCTATTCCCTTCCACTGATCTCTTTGCCTATTTATGCCAGTACAATACTGTCCTGATAACTGCAACTTCATAAGTCTAGCAAATAAGTCATACTAGACCTGCATGTTTGTTCTTCTTTTTGAAAGTTGTTTTGGCTATTCTAGGTCCTACATATTTCCGTAGGAATTTTACAGTCAACTTGACAATTTCTATTAAAAGTGTGCGAGGATTTTGATGGGGGAGTGTGTGGAATCTCCTGATTAAATGTGGGATAATTTATACCTTAAGATTAAATATTTCAACCAATGGACATCTATTTTGTTTTTCTTTAATTTCTCCTAGCAATGTCTTACAGTTTCCAGTGTATTTGAATCTCACATATTTAGTTTGATTCATCTCTAGATATGTCATACTTTTTAATGCCATTGTCAATGACATTGCTTTTTAATTTCAGTTCTACATTGTTCATTGCTGATATACATAAAGTGGATATTTGTATATCGGTCTTCTATTTTGCAGTCTTGCTAAGCTCGCTAGTTCTCATTTCTTTCCATAGATTTCGTCAGATTTTCTACATAAAATTTTACTTCTTCCTTTGCAATCTGGGTGCCTTACTGCACTGGATAGTGCAATGCAGTATTGAATAGGAGTGGTAAGAATAGCTTCATGACTGTGAGTTTATAGCTTTCAACAAATTTGGGGATAATTCAGAATTTCTTCAACTTTTTTTTTTTTTTTTTAAGAAGGAGTCTCGCTCTCTCACCCAGGCTGGAGTGCAGTGGCACGATCTCGGCTCACTGCAAGCTCCACCTCCCGGGTTCACGCCATTGTCCTGCCTCAGCCTCCCAAGTAGCTGGGACTTCAGGTGCCCGCCACCATACCCAGCTAATTTTTTTGTGTTTTTAGTAAAGACGGGGTTTCACCGTGTTAACCAGGATGGTCTTGAACTCCTGGCCTCGTGATCCACCCACCTCAGCCTCCCACAGTGCTAGGATTACAGGCATGAGCCACCACGCCCAGTCTCTTCAACTATTTTTATGCTTCACTCCTGACTTTGGGGATTCCAGCTACATGTAGATTATGCTGCTTAAAGTTATCTCCCAACTCACTGATGCTCTTTTCTTCCTTCCTTCTTCCTTCCCTGCCTTCTTTCCTTCCTCCTTCTTTCTCTTTTTCTCTCCTTTTTTCTTCTATTCATTCTCTTTGTTTTTCATTTTGGATAGTTTTCATTGCTATGTCTTCAAGTTCATTCTTTTCTTTTACAATGTCCAAAGTGTCATTAATCACATCCAGTATATTTTTCATCTCAGACCCTATAGTTTTCGTTTCTAAAAATTCAATTTGAGCCTTGTTTTATATATGCTATGTCTTGACTTAAGTTGTTTAACATACGAAACACTGTTATAATAAATATTTTTAAGTCTTTGGCTGATAATTCTAACATCTATGTTAGTTCAAGTTATTGATTTTTCCCCCCTCTTCAAATGTGTCATACTGTTCTGTGTCTTTTCTTGCCTGATAATTTTTAATTGACTGCCAGATATGAATTTTACCTAATTGGGTGCAGAATTTTTTTACTATTATTATTCCCACAAATATTTCTGAGCTTTGTTCTTGGATGCAGCTAAGTTACTTGAAAACAGTTTGATCTTTTAGAGTCTAGCTTTTAAGATTTGTTAGGTGGTGCCTAAGCAATGTTTACTCTAGAGCTAATTAATCCTCATTAATGAGACAAGACCCTTCTAAGTACTCTGATCAATGTCCTGTGAATCTTGAGGTTTTCCAGTCTGGCTTGTGGCAACAGGCGCTGTTGCCAGCACTGTGTGAGGGCTGGCTACTGTTTTCCCATCTCTTGGGTTTTCCCTCCCTGTGCTGCAGGCTGCAAACTCTCTCAACGCAACAGTCCGGGCAATCTTTTTTCGGGAGTGGTGTGGAGGGCCAGAAGCAGCAGAAGTCTTCAACTTCTTGAATTAGTTTTTTATGCTCCTTTACTTGCCATCAACTGTTTTTAATGCTATATTTTCCTCTAAGAACAACTCTAGCACTTGTACTATCATTCATTTC
Source organism: Piliocolobus tephrosceles (assembly GCF_002776525.5). Classification (NCBI taxonomy): domain Eukaryota; kingdom Metazoa; phylum Chordata; class Mammalia; order Primates; family Cercopithecidae; genus Piliocolobus; species Piliocolobus tephrosceles. The sequence goes on along the minus strand of NC_045435.1, from coordinate 65,443,864 downwards.
TAAGTACTTTTAAATTTTATTATGATTTTTACTTCAGTTAGGGTTGCTTTGTCTCTAGAATTACGAAATGCTTAAACTATCATGTAGGAGAATGCCATTTTTGATACTTACTCTTTTGCATTTTAAGGCTTGCTTTATGAATTAGTATATGTTTAATTTGGGGACTATTCCAGTAAGGCTAAAAACAATACTTTTTTTGTTTGATATACAGTTCTCTTCATATACATTTATCTCTATTAGCTTGAGTCTACAGATCAATTTATTCAGATGTTCTATATTTGTGGTTAATTTTTTTCTTATTGATCCAACACATTCTGAGAGGAGTATAATAAATCTTTCATCTACAGTGTTTTTTTCATTTTTCTCCTTAACTCCAGTTGTTTTGAGGCTATATTCTTAGATGGATATTAAGCATTCATTGTCATTATCTCTTCTTTATCTCTTACCTTTACCATTGTGTCTTCTTTATCTCTTATTTCTTTGTCAGGCTTCTAACTTACCTCCTTGCCCATTGTGATTTTTTTCTCCCTTCTATTGAAATGGTACCAAAAAGTCCTTTTTTTCTCCTTCTGTTGAAATGGTTACCATTGTTTTCTTTTGGTTCATTATTTTTTCTTTCTTACTTATCACTTCATTTTCAAACTCTGTATCCTTTTGTTTGTGTGCTTCTTACAAAGAACATATGCTAGAACTTGTTTTCTTTAACATCAGAGTCTTTCATTTTTAAATTTAACATGTTTATATGTATTGTAAAACCATTTATTAATACTTGTCTTTGCTCTCATTTCCTGTTTTCTATATACTGTTTTCCTCATCATTTTTCCCTTACTGATGGCTTGAGAGTTCTGCATACAATTTTCATTATTTTGATGGTTACAACTACTTTATTAAGATCCATGTACATTACTGTGCTTCCATATACATTTCTTAAGCCTATAAATAAACTATACATTCTCTGAATAAGACAACTACCGTGGCTTGCTCTCCCCTCTCTCTTGTTGTACTCTTAGATTACAACCCCCTTTCCCTGCCACAACACTTGCCTGTTGATGTCATCTGGAATTTTGTTCTGGATTATTAAGATTGTGTGTTGTTTTCATCCCTGCTTTTTTACACAAAAGTAAACTTTTCTATGTTATTTACTTACCTTCATTTAGCAAATATAACAGGACTCATTTTTCTTTTGTTGGAATACTTCCTCTAAGAGTGTTCTCTAAAAGGTCCATGCTGAGGGCTAGGCATGGTGGCTCATGCCTGTAATCCCAACACTTTGGGAGGCTGAGACAGGTGGATTACCTGAGGTCAGGAGTTTGAGACCAGTCTGGCCAACATAGCAAAACCCCGTATCTATTAAAAATACAACAATTAGCTGGATGTGGTGGTGGGTGCCTGTAATCCCAGCTACTTAGTTGGAGGCTGAGGCAGGTGAATAACCTGAACCCAGGAGGTGGAGGTTGCAGTGAGCCAAGATCATACCACTGCACTCCAGCCTGGGCAACAGAGTGAGACTCCATCTCAAAAATAAAATGCCCATGCTGAAAATCTCTACTTTGACTTTATTTTTAAATGATAGCTATCTGTCTTTCACAGTAATTGTATTTCTGAGGTGTTTTGTTTTTCCCCCTCTACTTACACAGCCTGTGGTATTCGCTTATCTGGGTAGTAAAGTGGACTCTGGGATAAAGCTGCATCCAGACCCTAGGGGGAGGGGTTGGGTGTTTGAGCCCCTTGCCTCACATCACAACAGGCGTGGCTGTATCATATTTTCCACCTCCCTGCGCGCTGAACCCAACCCTCAAGGAATTTGCTTGTGCTTTGACTTTAGACACTACTCTTTTCCAAGAGCACGCTCCCTTAGTGGGATTTTCTGTATATCAAGGAATAGAAGAAGAGAGGGGAAAGAAATGCTTGACGGAGCTTCTTTCCCTGTGTTCCCCACTTTACCTGGGTGCCAGTGCTATTACTTCTCAGTTTCTAGGCTCATATCCACTACTGAGGGCCTCCAGAAGAGTCCTCTTTGGGTACAGATTTCTTTGTCTCTGGCTTAATCCTGGAAAACCTAGATCAGGAGCTTTCCATTTTGGAATCCCTCTGAACATATTTGGTGTCTCTGACATTTACCCCAGGTGGGGCGCTGTGTTGGGCACTTCTCAGACCTGAGCTTCTAAGTTGTAGCCATCTTTGCTCCAAATTTTGCTTCCTACCTCTTCATCAAACTCTGTTCTTTATGGTTGGAGACATTGCTTTCCATCCTGCTTTCCCACTCGGAGGTTCATAGAATAAATTCTGTTGGGGATTTTGAGATATTCACAACTCTTCCCAAAGTCTAAGCCCAGAATCTCCAAGCCTCAGCTCTCAAGGCACAAATTTATGATTTTTAGAATTTCAAATATAGTATTGTCAGATTCAAACCATGGCTCTTGTGTAATTTGTATGCACTATGGATTGTGTTTAGAAGAAATTTTATTTTGCTGGGTCTTCTAGGCAACTCCACAGCCTTCAATGGCTTCACTTCAGGAAAGATGTGTAGGAAGTTGATGCAGGAAGAAGGCATTTGACCTCTTTATGGACCTCAGCTACAAATAAGTTGAAATAATTTGCATTAACCTAAAAAAGTTGTCATCTTTCGAATCTATCCCTGGGGGAATCATCTAGGTTTTTCTGTTTACCCCTTGACACTTCCTTTCTCTCTAATGCTGATTGTGTTGATGATTATTTATTAGTGGGGCCTGAGATTTCTCCCTGAGCAGAAACACCCTAAGAGTAGCTGAGGTCCATAAAGAGGTCAAATGCCTTCTTCCTGTGCCAACTCAGTACACATCTTTCCTGAAGTGAAGCCACTGAACGCGCTGGGATTGCCTAGAGAAGACCCGCCAAAATAAAATTTCTTCCAGACACAATCCATAGTGCATAAAAATTAATCAAGTCCTACCATGACTTGCTTTATTCATAATATTTAATGGTCATGTAATAGGAGTTTTTATTCAGCAGTTAAAGTTCATAAGTGTGGGTTTTACATGGAGATAGGTATTATGCTGATGGTTTAATTACACACCTTTTTGCACACCAAAGGAAATGGGTTATGCATGTTTTGTAATTAAGAAGGACTTCTGAGACAGAATGAACCTACGGTCAACTGATCTTTTTGAAAATGTTTATTTTTAAATTAGTAACTCTGAAAATGTTCAACCTTGGAAATAATATGTGAGATTAGAAGTTGTGTGTGTGTGTGTGTGTGTATATATAGACAACATTCTCTTTCTCTCCCCACCCTCCACACACAATTTTTCTAGTTCTCATGTTAAAAATTAAAGTTTTTTTTTGTTTTATGAACTTAACACTGAGTAGTTATAACAATCTCCTTTAAGGTTCGCATAGGAGATATTTTTCCCAAGGACATCAATTTTAAGTTCATTAAGCAAGTCACCTGGTGTTGGGCCAAAAATGAGTCATCTGAATCTCTAAATTTTTGATTTGGAGAAATCCAAACTATTCAATTTCTCCAAATTGGATTCCATTTCATGGGACAAGGATTTTCTATTTTCTCCGTGTTACTGAAACTGAAATATAATGGACTCTTTCCTGCCCTTACCTAACACACACCCCTGCATGTACCCAGCTCTGACCTCTGAACTCCAGGCTCCTTTAGTCAGCTGCCTATTCAACATCTGTAGTTGGTTAGAAAGTCTTATGGGCTTAAAAGTCCAAAAGAATCTTGCTATTACTTGAAACCTATTTATACTATAATCTCAGATTTGCACATGGCAACCCTATTGTTTCAGTTTATTGCACCAACAAATTTGGGGTCTCCATCGACCCTTTCCATCTCTCATACCTGACACCACATTCAGCAGCAAATTCCATCAAGTCTTTTTTCAACATATAATGTCTTCTTGCCATCTGTCATCTCTACTGCTACCCTATTGGTCCCAGCCACCCTCTCTCTCATAAGGGACCCCTCTTCTTCCACATCTACTTTCCTGCATTTACTCTGCAGCAGCTGGTGGGCTTCTCTAAAAATTCACATCAGTTGATGTCATACTTGTGCTCACAACCCACCAGTAGCTTTCATCTACCCAGTGGAAAATCCAATGTCCTCACAATGAGGCCAATGCTACGGTGTCACCTGCTCTCTAACCTCCTACTACCCTCTTCCGCACTCTTTTTGCTCCAATCTCATAATTTTTGCCTCTTTGTTCTCCTCTGCCTAGGACATTCTTCTCCATGATATCCACCTAGTTTGCTTCCTTCAGACCCTTGTTCAAAAGTCACCTCCCCATTGAGGCCTTTACCATGGCAACCACTCTACCAGCCCACTCCCCAGTGCTTTCTCTCCCCCTTCCCTGCTCTATTTTTCTACCAACTACTTTTCATCTAATTTACTATTGTCTGTTTCCCCTCTCTAGAAAGTAAGTTTCAGAAGGAAGGGATTTTTTTCTGCTTTGTTTACTGTTGAATCCCCAGAGCCTGACAAGGTATCTGACATACAGTAGGCATTCACTGTAACTGTTTGTTAAATCAATAGTCTAACTCTAAGGTATCACTAGATTATAGCCATTTGAGGGCCACGACTTACATCTTTCAGTGATGTTGAACATCATAAGTAACACAATGCTTAACATTACAGGGGTAGTGGACAACTATTGTTTTGACCTCCCTGGCAATACTGTTTTTTTAGGGGAACAGTTTTACCCCCACTCAATGTGATTCTGGTGAGGATGGCAAATATATGTCTTCCAGAAATGGCCACTTGGAAGACACACCCTTCCCCACTGTTGTTGGTCATTGTGATTGTCTAAGAGTGCAATACATGACCCGGGTTGGGCCAATCAGAGTCCTTCTCTAGACTTTCCCAATGGTGAGAACGGGGGACATTGACTTTGGGTCCACAGGACAAGGCACTACTCGTGGCCATCTTCTTTCCTTCATAGAGGAAACCAGGGACAACATTCAAAATATTCAACAGCTTGTATGGCATGGGCAGCAATCAGTCAGAATGAGACAATGATCCCCCATGTAGGTGCGTACAAACTGAGTCTCAGCTGTGGAAACACACTTGTGGTGGGAGAGTGTGAGACTTTTACACAGACACAGGCAGTCCTTGGGGCAGGATGGGTGGAGGAGAGAGATGGAGAATATTTAATTAGTGGGGAAGGAAGCACATAAGATATGTGCCACCCTTTGGGTTCATTCTCTGTGTGTCTCATTGTCTTGCTCTTTAGCATATTTTGTGTCATATTCTTTTTTTTTTTTTTTTTTTTTTTTGAGATGGAGTCTCGCTCTGTTACCCAGGCCAGAGTGCAGTGATGTGATCTTGGCTCACTGCAACTGCTGCCTCCTGGGTTCAAGCGATTCTCCTGCCTCTGCCTCCCAAGTGGCTGGAACTACAGGCTTGCATCACTATGCCCAGCTAAATTTTGTATTTTTAGGAGACACAGGGTTTCGCCATGTTGTCCAGGCTGGTCTCGAATGCCTGACCTCAGGTGATCCAACCGCCTTGGCCTCCCAAGGTGCTGGAATTACAGGTGTGAGTCACTGCACCTGGTCTTGTGTCATATTCTTTTTTTTTTTTTTTTTTGAGATGGTGTCTCGCTCTGCCGCCAGGCTGGAGTGTAGTGGCACAATCTCGGCTCACTGCAACCTCCACCTCCCAGGTTCAAGTGATTCTCCTGCCTCAGCTTCCCAAGTAGCTGGGACTACAGGCACATGCCACCATGCCCAGCTAATTTTTGTATTTTTTAGTAGAGATGGGGTTTCACCATGTTGGCCAGGATGGTCTCGATCTCTTGACCTTGTGATCCACCCACCTTGGCCTCCCAAAGTGCTGGGATCACAGGCGTGAGCCACTGCGCCTGGCCTTGTGTCATATTCTTAATTGACATGTTTATTTAATACCAGAGAGACATTTTTTGGGGAAAAAAAACCCCACCACTTTTGGAGGCTGTGTTTAAGTGTAGTGACCCCCTCTCTCTGCTTAGCTGTGATTCTGCATTTGAGCCCTGCATCTAGTGACGCTTCAAGCCAAGTTGCCTCTGATCAAGCCATGAGACAAATGATATAAAATTCATCCAAGTCATTTTTGTATGACCTGGATCAACTATCCCTTTTAGGCATTTTGGATTATGTTGAATTTTCTTAAAGCACAAAACAGTCATTTTATCTCTGTTCTAGCCCCAAAGAGGTGTCATTCTTAGCCCTGATACCAGTGTATTTGGGAGTCCTAGTTTCATCTGCAAAACGAGAGAAGTATAATTTAGAACATATATTTGGTGTGTCGCATGGTTCCTAGGAAGCCATGATAATGAGTGTGCTAGCCCTTGTTTTTGCCTTGAGCATCATCTACCCTATGTTGTCTCTGACATTTGAAGCTCTAGCCATATAGGCCCCCTTTCAGGTCCTGGAACTTGTAATGTCTCCTCCTGCTATGAGGCCTTAATGCGCGTGGTTCCCTTTGTGAAATGCCCCCCACCCCAGAGTACATTCATTAGGACTCTTTGGTTATAACAGATAGAAAATCAACTCAAACTGGCATATGCAAGAGAATTTATTGGCTCACATAATCGAAAATCTAGGTATATATCTCTAGCTTCAGGAATGGCTGGATCCAGGGACTCAAGTAATGTGATTAGTATTTGGTGTGTAGGTACCTCTGTTTCTTGTTTCCAACTTGGGGTTTAGTCTCCCTTCTTGGCTTTCCATCTTGGTCTTGGTCTCAGATCTAAATCTTGTTCTTAGCTTCCACCTTTGTTTCTTTCTCTTTCATTTCTGTTTTCCTCTTTTTCCTTTCATTGGGGTCCACCCTTCCCATATTCTAGCTTCAGGACCATGTCCTAGTCTATCAATAATCATTTCAGGAAGAGTATTTATTACAACAATTTTAGTAAAAGTCATGGGATTAGATCTGAGCAGTTGGGCTAATGGTGACAGTCCTATTGAAGCAATACTGACAGACAGAAGAAGAGTAGCTCCTCAAATGAAAAATAAGGGTGCTATAATTGAAGAAAATGGGAATGAATGCAGGTAACCTAAGTCATTGAAATCCACCTAGCTGATTCTTACTCATCTTTCACATCTTAACTCAAACATATTCCCTGATTCTTCCTTGTCAGAGCACATCTCTGTGTATTGCAACTTCTTGTAACATATTTCTCTGTGAAACTGATTAATGCCTGGCTCCCAGCTAGACTGTAAAATATACAAAGACAGGCTGGTTGATTCCACCCCCCTTCAAAATTCTACCCCATTTATTGAGAATGTATTCTATGGCCTACTCCTTACATACATATACTGTCTCATTTAATCATTATCATGATCTTGTAATCTCAGAATTTTTGCTGAAGCTCAGAGAGGTGTAAATAAATTGCCAAAAGTTGTGCAGTCATCAAGAGGCCAGCGAAACTGCATTCCACTTGTCTGGCTCCAGTTCCAGGCCTGTCTCTCCCAGCCCCAGCTTCTCTCTTTCTCTGCCAGGCATGCTCAGGGTGTCCTTACCATGAATGGGACAGAGTGAGTCTTGTCGTCAAAGAGCTGACAGTTGCTCCCTGTGTTCCTCCAGGGATGCTGGATCCCAGCTAAGGCATGAGATTCTGGATATAAATGTTTTTCTCTACCTGTTCGCAAGACTTCTAATGTATGTACCTTATTACATTACACAGACTCAAGGAAGGTGAAGGGCTATTCACCATTGCAGTCAGGACTAGAAATATTCCTCTTTGAGGTGAGGCAAGCCATGAAGACACCATGATATCCCAGTAGATACCTAACAGACAGAGCCTGCAATTCAGTCTTGTTCCACTCTGGGGCATGGTTCTCCTGACACTGTATTTAACTGTGGGCATGACAGCCTATATAGGGCTCACATTTAGATGGTTTTTCTCCACATTATTTGATAACTTCATAACATTTTTTTTTTTAAGACAGGGTCTTAGTCACCCAGGCTGGAGTGAATATGATCTTGGCTCACTGCAATCTCCGCCTCCTGCGTTCAAGTGATTCTCCTGCCTCAGCCTCCTGAGTAGCTGGGATTACAGGTGTGTGCCACCATGTCCAACTAATTTTTGTATTTTTAGTATAGATGGGGTTTCACCATGTTGGCCAGGCTGGTCTTGAAATTCTGACCTCAGGTGATCCACCTGCCTCAGCCTCCCAAAGTGCTGAGATTATAGGCATGAGCCACTGTGCCCGGCCTGAAAACTTCATAACTTCTTAAAAATCGATGTCAATGGCTTTGTTTTAAAGCTATATTATTATGTGAGCATATTTGGTACCTTTGTATAAAACCCTTTATTTGTTAAGAGGCTCTCTGGAGGTGGTAGCAGGACCAGGGCTAATAGATGGGGCTGTGGAATCAGTCATGGAAGTAAATATTATCTCCCTGGGTTCTTCTCCATGCAACTTGAGCACATCACTTAGAAGACCCCAGCATCGGGCCGGGTGTGGTGGCTCGCGCCTATAATCCCAGCACTTTGGGAGGCCAAGGCAGGCAAATCACCTGAGGTCGGGAGTTCGAGATCAGCCTGGCCAACATATAGTGAAACCCGTCTCTACTAAAAAATACAAAAATTAGCTAGGCATGGTGGCACACACCTGAAATCCCAGCTACTTGGGAGGCTGAGGCAGGAGAATCACTTGAACCCTGGAGGTGGAGGTTGCAGTGAGCTGAAATTGGGCCACCCTACTTCAACCTGGGAGACAGAGCAAGACACTCTCTCAAAAAAAAAAAAAAAAAAGAGGAGACCACAGCATCCTCATCAGTAAAATGCTGCTGACCATTCCCCACCTTGCAGGTTCAGTGTGAAAATTTGAGAAATGATATTTGGTTTGGTTGGCTATGAAATACAATGAAATAGTTTACACAGGCAGGCTCTGGCATCTGATCGCAAAGGTTCAAATCCTACCTCTACTCTTCCTAGCAGCATGTTTGTTCATTCATTCAACAAACGTGAGCATTGATTCCTGGTCTTCATGCTGGGAATGCAGCAGGGAACCACAAGGCAAGGTCTCTGCCCTTGTAGTTGGAAGGGAGATGTGAGTAAGCAAAGACACAAATGAATATACAATGTTGAGAAGGGATAGGTGCAACGGAAACAAAGGCCGGGGGGTGGGGCATGGAGTAGGGAGTAGAGTGGGCCCTGAGAGTGCCATTTACCCTGCATGGTTGGGAAAGGCTTCCCTGTTGGGATATTGGAGTAGGGGACCTGCAGGGAGAGGGAGGGTGTGAGCCACAGAGACAGTCAGGGAGAGAGCATTCCTGGCAAAGGGAAGAGGAACTTCCAGCCCTGAGGCAGAGCATGCTTGGTGGGTTCAGTATATTTTTTTTTAATGTTTTTTGCCTCCCTCTGCTTGGAAAGACTCATGCCTCTCATACCCCAGGTCCTGCCAGAGAGCTATTCCCTCTGCTTAGAACTTTCCCTCCCTCCCTCTAGTCAGCAGAGGCTTAACCGTCTTTGGGTTTCAATTAAAACTTGCATGTTCCAGGAGGCTTCCCTGATGGTCCCCAGTGGAAGCAGGCAGTCTTCCTGTCTATTCCTGTACTTGCCTTCTCATTGGCACTGCATGCACTGCAACTTCTCCCTGTGAACCATTAGGTACAAGGAGACCGAGGCTGGGTCTATCTTATTCTGAGCTGTAGATCATTTAATGCCTTTAATGCTTCTTTGTGGGTGAGTAGGTGGATGGATGAATAGATGAGAGGATAGAAACATGCATGCTAGTGAAATTTCTTTCCAACAGGGCAAGTTACAAGGCAGGATTTGATAAGACTATTTCAGAATATTGGCTGAAATATGAAGTGCCACACAACTCTTTTATGCTGAGACTATGGATTTCATCAAGAGAAGTCCCCAAGGGAGAATATGTTATTAAAATTTTAGAACTTTAAAATTGGAAGAAACCCTTTTCATCATTTAAATGTCCTCAATTAACAGAGGAAGCTGAGGACCAAAGAGATGAAGTAACTTTGCTAAAGTCACCCAGTTTCTTTTGGTTAGGGCTGGAACTGGTAGCCTGGTATTTGGATTCTCTAGCGTTTGATTTCAGAGTGTGCTGGGCACGGTCTACTTCTAGGATCCCAGGATCCAAACACTGAATGGATCATGGATCCGTTGAAGGAAGGAGCTGTGCAGGGGTGGGAGGGACTGCTAGGCTGTGTTCTTGAGGTGAGCGTTTTTAGATGTGATGCATTTTGTGGGAAGGAAATCACTACTTTATATATATGGCTTCTAAACCCTTCAGCCCAGCTGAATACTTTAAAAAATTATTTATGTTTTTTAGATTCAGGGGGTACATGTGCAGTTTTCTTACACAGCCAGCGGAATATGTCTAAAAGAATTTAAATTTCTGGTCAAATAATGCTCCGACCTGTTTGGCAGATTTTTTTTTTTTTTTCTATCCATAGAGTCCTAAAGTAGCAAGCTTGATTTGAAAATAATTTATTAGAGGCCGGGCGCGGTGGCTCAAGCCTGTAATCCCAGCACTTTGGGAGGCCCAGACGGGCGGATCACGAGGTCAGGAGATTGAGACCATCCTGGCTAACAGGGTGAAACCCCGTCTCTACTAAAAAATACAAAAAAACTAGCCGGGTGAGGTGGTGGGCGCCTGTAGTCCCAGCTACTTGGGAGGCTGAGGCAGGAGAATGGCGTAAACCCGGGAGGCGGAGCTTGCAGTGAGCCGAGATCCAGCCACTGCACTCCAGCCTGGGCGGCAGAGCAAGACTCCGTCTCAAAAAAAAAAAAAAAAGAAAAGAAAAAATAAATTATTAGTAAACATTTGAAAATGTGAAACAAATTATTCCCCAAACACTTAGCTCCTTCTTTCAAATACACACTTGAAAAATGCTAAGAATCTATTCTGTGAGAACGCTTGAATCTCTCCCTAAATCATAACACGGGTAAACTTACCGAAATATTTTTACAATTTTATTAGAGGTTTTAATTCACTGCTTTATCTATCTCTGTTAGACTGCAAAATAGCTTTAAATATTCAAGTGGTAATTAATGAATCTTTTATGTTGCAAATCAAACATTTTTCATCTGTGCACTGGTAGAACAGCGGTGAGGACGGATTTAAAGTCATTGTTCCCCCTTCTTCCACACTGGTGACCAGCGTCTATGTTATGTTTTGGGGAAAGTGGGCTTGTGTTCCCTACCCAGTGGGGTGAATGCTCAGTGTGGATGATGTCTGCTGTCTTTCGGGAGGTCAGGATTTCTTGACATGTTTCTTGCCAGAGACATTCCCGAGTAGATGGAAAGTCTTTGAATGTGGAATTTTTGCTTGAGTGCAAAATAATAAAAAGCATGTGTATGTTAAAAAAAAAAAAAAAAAAAAGGATCAGCTTAATGGCAAAAGAGCATTGGCTTACATTAATATTCTATTACAGTAAAAACTTCTATTTAATAAATTTTCTCCAGACTTTTTTCCTCCAGAATCTCACATATTTTTCTAAGTGGCATGCCAACCTAAAGTAAGTATATATGATACATTTGATTTATGTTAAGTCAATAGCGTGCAAAAGCCATTTAAAATTGTATTTTAAGTGTAGAAATATAAACCCAAGGAAACACGTATACTATCCTACATTGAAAAGGGGAAAAAGGGTTAGCTTTTCAGGGGCTGAAATGCCTTGTAAATATTATTCTATTTAGAAGATATTTTTAAAATGCGGCGTTTTACGTCAAATAGTAAGAGAGCAAGTCTGAAATCCTGCACTTTAGTTTAAAACCCAAAATCAAGCTGGTATTATAAGACTGCACATAAGAAAATAGTTTTCCTTTTCTCCCTCTGTCACTAATGAGAAATGAGCCAGTGAGAGCAGCCCTTGAGAACTTTCACAAAGGACTGACAAATTCTTGATTGGATGCCATATCGGCCACCCCGTGCTGTTCTATGGCCCTAATTAATACTGGGCTTGGTGACATTTATGTATCAGAGCAATAAGCTAAACAGGAAACAATTTATGTCACCTAAAGCTTTTTAACAAATCGATGCAACTATTTGTAATTGCTTGTTTCACAAGATTAAAAGTGCTAAGGCCTGATCTTCGCCCACGGATTTGTGGTCAACGTGACCTGTGCTTCCGTTGTTTAAAAAAAAAAGAAAGAAAGAGAGTTGGTGATCAGCACCGACTTCCATCAAGTAATCCATATTGCTAATATTTCTGGAATTTTAATGTAGTTACAATTTATAGCCAATCAAATGTGGTTACCTAAATTGCTGTTGCTAGTAGACAGTTTAACTGTCTTTATTAATTACAGTATAATTTAATGTTTGAGTACCGGCACTTGTGTTGGTCATTTTTACAGCTCGAGCAGTTATCTTCCTTATGACGAACCATTTTAGCATTTTCAATGGAAATTTGCTAATATGATGAGTGATAAAAATGTCACATGCTGGTAAATAATGATTATTGCTTTGGCTGAAATTAATTCTTGAAAGGCCGGTTACCTTCAAATTAACATTTTAACTTGAAGCTTGTCTTGTTCCCTTCACAATATTTTCAATATAAACCAAAAAAAAAAAAAAAAAAAAGGACCGTTGATAATTTCAAATGTGTGTATATATGTATTTTGGTATTAAGCATTGAATGTCATTTTACAATCAAAGTGGAAATAAGACAACATTGGGTTTTGTTATTTTAAAAAATAAAATACCATTTAAAAATAAATATAAGTAGGTTATATCTAGAGATGGTGTTCTAATCCAAATATTGTCCCACAGTTAAAACCATGTTTTTGTATGTAACTTAATTTCCCTCCAATGTGAATTTTGTCTTAAACCTTTCATCAGTCAATTCCTTAAATGAAGGTTTGAGACACCCAACTTCACACTATTTGAATAAAGGATACTTCTATTTGATTCAACTACAATGAAGATGAAAGATAAATTGTGATTACTACCCTACACATAAATATGTAATATCAAAGACAAAAATCTAATAAGAAAGACTAATTATACTTTGTTTTTATCTTTTTTGGGGGGGAGGGAGAGGTGGTTACTATTATGAAGCTGCCTGTGTTGGTGTGAAATTAGTCTTAAGAGTTTTATGTTCTTTATATAAAGGCGCCTATTTATAAGAAGAGCCAATATTTTGGGTTTGCTGCCTCGTTTATGAGAGTGACAAGCCTGAAATAAATATGTAAAAGAGTGTTCCTGCTTGAGAACAATTCCTGAAATATAAGTTAAAATGTACTATGCCTCAACCAGCAAAATCTTCACTAACATATAGTCATACTTAGTTTAGGTCCTCCAGTTTATTAAAAAAAGTATCTGTACATTTTTTAATTTTACTAAATGTATATGCTGTAAGCAGTATTTAGGTTTAAGCCTGGTAACCACAGGAATTTGAATTAACCCTAAGATTAGAGTCTCAGTAGCCAGGTGAGAATTAAAGGTTCAAATGTTTTGCTAATTATGAGACTAAGAGATTTCTAGATAGGGCATAATTGTTAATTCAAAGAGGACACTAGTTTGCAACTTAATAGCAAAATCTATTTGTGAAAAACACGCACACACACACATACACACAACTTTCCTAATACGGGCTTTTCAAAACAATGCTGGGAAAGAATGTTCACTTGTATCCTCAGCATCGGTGAGTGTTTTGCAGAATAAAGACTGGGAGGTTCATTTTCAAGTCATCCTTTGCCCTGCATTATGTGCTCTGAATTATATATGTAATGGTTTTATGTTACCATGGTTTGGCCACTTAAAATACTGCTTTCATATTGGCAATTTAATTTTTACTGAAAGATGATGCTCAAATTCATTAATCCCTAGGATATCGAGTAATATTAAAAAGAAACAGCAAATTTCCTAAATGCATGTAATTATTTTTTTTAAATCTCAAAATTAAGATGGTTTTTCTGCAATATTTAGGTACTGAAGTTCTGTTTTCTTCAATGAATACAATTATCTAGCACACTTTTGATAGAATATTTTTATAAAATCGTTTGTTCTAATCTAAGCATTTATCATTATATGCAAAAAGATTTCTTGATGAGAATATTATAGACGGTGCATGTTTTTGACATTAGCATTTTATTTGGATGACTAATCTTGCAGATGTGAAATTTTAATGAATTATTCATGAAATTTCCTTCCTCTGAAATTTTAGTTTGCTCTTAATGCTAGTTATTAAACATTTTCTTTTCTTTATAAAATTTGATGAAAAAAATAAGGGTGTGCTTCCCCAAGAGAAAAGATAGCATCTCTTGCTCTTTTTTTTAACTTCCCAATTCTCTAAGTGGATACTTTCACTTGGAAATCCTGAGGGTTAAGAGCTTCAGCCTTCCCTGATGATGAAAGCTTTCAGTGAAGATTGATTTTAATTCTGCATTGGAAGCAGTTGGTGATAAACTTAAGGCATATGCCTAATATACAATATCAGCAGGTCAGAAAGGGAAACAAACTTAGGCTGTGGCGACTTTTACTACCAGTGTGAACAACCAGCATTTTTATTGCATTTGAGAATGCTATAATGTCAGTCATTAGTACTGACTACACAACATTTTTTTTATTGTCTGTATCCGCAGACATGGAATGATGGAATTACAGTTGATGTCAAGGAATGAGTTTCTTTTATGCCTTATCAAAACAAAACAAAACAAAAAAATTCTTGTTACTGGCAGCACATATACATGAAGCACCATGCTCACAGTCCAGACTGTATCATCTTCATCAAGGCTTATGGGTAGCAGAGATTGCATGAGCTACATTGGGCCCAAGAAATGCCTTCAGCATTGTGAATCTGATTCTCAGGATAAAAAAGCAAAACTGACTTTGAAGACATCCAAAATCTCAGAAGGCTATGTCAGTAACCAAAAGGTACCCAAAAGATTCAAAATCTGAATAAGCACACTCTTCTTTGTGCCTTTGGAAATGGAGCTCAGCTGGAATGTGGAAAAGAGAGGAAATACTTTTTAACTCGTTTTTTTTTCATGAGGAAAAAAAAAAGCTAGTGATTTACAGCACATCTTGGGTTAAGAATCCAAGGTTTTCTTTACTAGGTCTGACGGGATGCTGGGGATGGTGTTAGAGCTGTCCAAAGGTGGCAGGACTGGCGGTTAACTCTTCATGTATGTACATAAGCCTTGATACTCCATTTTGCGGCTGGTCCAAGGTGGCAGCCTTACTCATCTTACAAGGCAGACTCTAGGGACAGGTAGGTTGGATCCTCATTCCTGACAGTGCATTTGTCTGACACACGGGACTACCTCCCTAATGTATGCTTTTCTTTGAGAAAAAAAGTAACAAATTTTCTTTACATCTTGGCACCTTGTAAAGTTTTTTTTTTTTTTTATACAAAAGTTCAATAGTTTTGACACTCCCCATTGTTAATCACTACTTCACTGATAAACTTGGAAAAGTGTGACCCTGGAATTTCATCATGCAAAATATTTACTGCAGCAGGAGAAAACATTTTTTAAACAACATTTTTTTTTTCCTTTTCAAATGTATGAACTTGTTTAAAATAGCCAGAAAGGCAGTGGTAGGATAAACACAACGGATAGGAATGTATCAAAAAACAGATTAACACACACGCACACACACGCGCGCGCGCGCGCACACACACACACACACACACACACAAAACCTGTACAAAATGCTCCAATCAATGAGAACAGAAAAAAAAGAAATCTTCAACTATGTTACAATTTAAAAGCAGAAAAAAAAAAGTTAGGGAGTTTCTCCCTCCCACATGTCAGGAAATGTCATCCAATATTCTTAAAGCAAGGATAACTAAATAAAATACATGTGCAGCATATTCTGCAATTCCATTACATACAGTAGTTTTTTTCCAAAGCTATTTTTTTAGTATCGTTAATATAAAGCAGTTGCACAAAAAGCAAAGGTGTTTTGACAAACAGGTGTATGCATTTATTCCTTTTTAGGAACAATATCTAAAAAAAGAACCGCCCTCTGCCCTCCCCCAAAAAAGACAAAGATTCACACAGACACATCGGGATATATGTACAACATAATAAACCCCATCCTAAAGAAGCAACTGGGATAACCCCCAGGGGATACAGAATCGGAATTGTAAAAATCATAGTGAAGTTTGCTTGCTGTAAAGCCTGAGAATTTTTTTTTTCAGTTGGTTCTTCTGCAAGGCTGTGATACCTGCAAAGATACGTAAAATCTAATTTTTCTTTCTTTTTTTTTTTTTTTTTTGCTACAGTCTTTAGACTAAGCATGCAAGACATACGACTAAGTGCAACTGAGTGAAATGTTTTTTTTTTTTTTAAATTTTAATCATTCCCTAAAGGTTTGAACTGAGGTATGCGTACTAACAGTTTCTCATGCTGTTATCTTTACTCATGTCTAGCTACACATGCTGAGAATGAACTAATCTACCAGATTTTTATCCTCTTTTGAATACCAAACTAACCAGCAACCACTCAGTTTAGAAGCACAGGGCCCCCTTCCCATGACCCTGTCTGGCTACTGCCTGCACATCATGAAGCTGCCTGGAAAAGTTTTTTTTTTTTTTTTTTTTTTTTTTTAAGTCTTGCGTGACCACAGACTGCCCTTTATACAGAAAGCAGAGTGAAGCTTCAAAAGTAACTGCCAGAGAAGTTTTTGTACCAAGCTTATGAGTGGATGGGAGTGTTACTTTTCTTTAAATGAAAAATGCTGACCAAAGCCTACTCGGAAAAAAAGGAAAAATTAAAAATAAAAACAAACTGAAGGATATATGCCAAGATAAACCAAAATTAATACAGTGATCACAGCACAGTTCTTAAACAAAAGTGGCATACAATCTAAAAACATCTTTTCTTCTAGAAATATTATTATGTGATCTAGTTCAATTATGGAAGCTTTTCTGTTCTGACTCTAAACTGTCTCCTTTATTGGATACTCTAAATTGCAGTGGCATACATTCATTTTTTTTGAGATGGGACTCCCTTCCTTCTGTAGCTCCTTTAATATTGTGTCCTATTTTTATCTGCAGTAGTCCCATAAAATCTCTTTAAGAGAATGAGTTTTGGTCTCTGTAGAGGTACACAAAAAGAAAAAGGAAAAATACTAGAAAAAAGTAACAACTTTGGTTCCATTATCTACTTGGTCTTCTAAATTTACGATGAAGGAGCAGTTCTCTTTCTCAGGTTGCAATAGCCTATCGCTTGTCATTTGCCTCTAAATTCTTTTGCCTCCTTTGATCAACAATAAGAGGATATTTGGCTTCATCAGATAAAGCATAAAACAGAGAACATAATTTACCTTTGTGTAATATCTTTGGTAATTTTAGAAAAAAAGGTACAAAGAATATAAATTAAGCTTCGAAAGGCTCTCAAACTAAAAAAAAAACTATAGTCTTATATAAATAAATGACAGGAAAGTGGGTGCAGAGTGGAAGTGTGGAGGGGTTCTAAGGACTGAGGTTGTACTGACCTGTAACCATCACATTCTGCATACCATGTTTGGGACCCCCAAAGCCCAGGGCCTACATGGTATCTTCTATGAGTTTTTGTGATACTGGGTTGGTGACATAATATTGCATAACAAACTGCAGTACCAAATTTGCATATTTGAAATTAACACTTTAGCATTTGCTGAACTCAGTCCTCATTAACTCCCTTAACAAGTTCAATCTGAAATTGAATTTGCATTCAAACTGATTAATGCCACCAAGTAGGTGTGAACTAATGTATAAACTCAGCGCTGCTGCCACCCCTACTTTCAGGGCAGCTGCTCAGGGAAACCGGGGTTTTGGCCATTTTGCAAAGAAAACCAACCCACACTCGTTATCACAGAGGGCCCGAGGCCCATGGCAACTTGGTTCCACAAGGGAGAGCCTTCCAAGGCCATATTGTCAGTCTAATTACTATTAATTAGTTTAAAAAAAATTTTTTTTCAGTGCTGCCTATGTTTCCTTGTGCTGGTAGAATGTGGTGGCATTTATTAAGAATGATGGTTGCTGCAAAAAAACAAAAAAAACCAAAACCCAGAAAATCCAAAACACCCCTCCCCCAGCCACCCCCAATACTGCTGCGTGGAATGAATCGGCATTGTTCCTAGAGTATGTCTCTCTCTTTTTTTTTTCTGTCATTCATTCTCTTTCTGGCAGGACGTCACGTCTGTGTGAGAGGGCCTTCATGTGTAGAGTGCAGCATTTGGGACCTTTTTGAAAAAGACCAAAACGGAATGTTTTCTGACTTTAGAGAAACATGGTGATGTCTGAAGGAAGATGGAATGAGTGACAGAAAGCTACAAACGAGAAATGACATTCAGCTTTGTATAATAAAAACACCTATTAACATTCATCACAAGGTACAGAAAACTTTAAGCCTCCAAGAGGCCATCGGCCCAAATGGAGGCCTGAGGTCAGAACTTAAAATGGTATAGTAGAAGAAAAAAAAAAAAGCAATACATTAAAAAGTTTGGGATAATTATTTTTTAACCCCTCCCCCCAATACACACACAAAGGCCTTCCCCATCCCAACTGGAAGCAAAAAAAAAAAAAAAAAAAAAAAAAAGTAAAGGCAGTGATAATCAACATGCAGTACTGTGCAAATAGGTCGTCCATTGGAATCCTTAAATTCTGGGCAAAGGCTTGGTCTGCAGCTTAGGTGCACAAGCTCCGTCGGGCGTCCTCAGTGTCCAACGTTGGCAGGACTGCAGTTCAAAGTCTGCTGCTAAAAGTGAATCAGTTTAGCAAATTTACAACACTGATGTTGACGGTTAAGAGAGGAAAATCCCAAGTACCAAACAAGTCCATCCAATGCACAGAGTACAAATTCCTTTTTTCAACAAAAAGTAGAAAAATCAAAAATACTCCCAAATGGGGTTCTTGATGGCACTAAGAGTTAACACATTTCAGAGTTGTCAAAATGTAGTGAAAATCCTCCAGACTGTACAACAAATGGAGAACAATTTCACTGCTAACTTTTGACGTGTTTTGTTTTGTTTTGTTTTTTCCTTTTTCCAATCTTCACTCTCGGGGTTGGCCCGCCCCGATATTCACTCCATGTCCTCGTTTACTGGTTCATCTTCGTAATCTCTGTCATGGTCAAAATCTGGACTGTGGTTGGCTGTTGTCACTAAGGACAGGGGCCCTTCAGCTTCCTCTGGATCGAGGGGCTCTTCTTTGACGTGTACAGGATGCCTGGAATAAATATGCAGAGGTTCAGTGAAGGTACTTCCCAGCCCATTGCAGCTCAGGTGCACTGAAAAGTTTGGGGCAACAGAAAAGCCTCACTGTAGAACTAGAACTCTGTCCAGTATTATCGCCCGGTGGCTCTTTACATTGAAACGAACGAAATCTTACTACAATTTAAAATTCAGTTTCTGACTTGTGCATTTGACATGTTCAAAGGCCCCATGTGACTAGCAGTTAATTCTGGCCAGCACAGAGACAGAACATTTGCATCACTGCATAAAGTTCTCTTGGGTAGTGCTGCTCTGAGTCACTAGTCTCTGGACAGGTGCGGGCCTCTCCTCCCTGGTGGTATTTCTCATACTTTGATGCATGCTGCAGTCACCTGTGGGCCTTGTTGAAATGCAGTGTGTGATTCAGGACTAGGGTGGGGGCCTGAGACTCTGCATCTCTAACAAGCTCCTAGGTGATGCCGCTGGTCCTAGAACCACACTTTGAGTACCAGATAACAGGTCCCATAGTGGCACCCTGGGTGGATGAATACTGATCTTCAAATAATTACATGAAATAAGAATCTGTGATGCAACGGCAGTTTGTGGGGACCACTGAGCAGAGGAGGCTGGGCTAATCATGGCTTGCTGTGTGTTCTGCTTTGCTAGTTAACATGCAGAACCTGTGAAAGAACTCTCCAGAGGATGACCTGAAGCGAGGTTCTATCATTAATCAACTTCAAGCAAACACAGCAAAGAGACACCATGATACATGCTTGAAACTCCAAATTAATGCATATTTTTACAAACTGTCAATAAGGCAAGAAAAGCCCTGCCAGGGAACACAAATGGAGAGGAAAAGGCTCGCTCAACACAACAATATGATAAGAAAGCAGAGCCCCAATCAGAATAATAACGCTGTCAGCTGTAAACAAGGCAAAACATGAGGCCCGGCTGGTAGCAGCCACTGGGATGCGTGTGGTTGCAATGAGATCTGCCAACTTTCTCATTATGGACCAGCGCATGGTTCACCCGAAGGGGACTGGGGTGATCACACAAAACCACTCGGATAACAATTGAGAAATGTTGTTCGTAAATCATATTTACAACTGATCCTTTGCAAATACAAATAACTTTCTGTTGCAGGGCCTTTTGATATGTAAAAGAACCATTCAAGTTAGAACTGTCCCATCTCTGGGACAGGCTGCAGAAGGGAAGATTTTTAAACTGACACTATCAAGTATTAGTAATAAGAGGTGGTAATGGGGATGGTTGGCTTCCTAAATAATTAATGCTGTATGCAAACCCCAAAGGCCCCTTGAACCATTTAAAAACAAACAGAGGAGTGTTTTGGACTGTCCTCGAAGACAGGAACCTTCAGAATCAATTGACTCTAAAATCAGCACAGTGTAGAGAGAGCATTTGGTTGGGCTAGATGTTAGATAAATAGCTTTACAAAATAATTCCTTTATTCTTAAAAACTATTTGCAGAACAAAATATAGCAAAGTTGCATTACATTACATTTTATGTATGGCTCTCCATCTATTTTGTTCATTATTTATGTATTGAGACAGTCGTGCTCTGTCACCCAGGCTGGAGTGCAGTGGCAGGATCTCGGCTCACTGCAACCTCCACCTCCCAAGGCTCAAGCAAGTCTTCTGGCTCAGTCTCCCAAGTAGCTGGGATTATAGGGGCCCACCATCACACCTGGCTAACTTTTGTATTTTTAGTAAAGATGAGGTTTTACCATGTTGGTGAGGCTGGTCTTGAATTCCTGACCTCAAGTGATCCACCCGCCTTGGCCTCCCAACTTGCTAGGATTACAGGTGCGAGACGCCATGGCTGGCCAGATATTTTTATTTCAGAGAAACAGTTGTACGTAAGTGCAAGGAAGGCTGCATGGGG
The DNA here is from genome assembly GCF_002776525.5 of Piliocolobus tephrosceles. NCBI lineage: Eukaryota > Metazoa > Chordata > Mammalia > Primates > Cercopithecidae > Piliocolobus > Piliocolobus tephrosceles. The sequence goes on along the minus strand of NC_045435.1, from coordinate 65,422,875 downwards.
AGTCACCCTTCCAGCAGTCTGTATTAAGCATTATGAATGGGGATTTTTTTTTTTAAATGGCCGCATTAGTGTTTCCGCAGTAAGAATTAGGACTGGCTGCATAATTTTGGAAGCCCAGTGCAAAATGACAATCTGGGGTCCTTGGCTCAAAAATTACAATTTCAAGACAGAAATGGCATTAAAGCAAGTGCATACCAGGTGTGGTGGTGTGTGCCTGTGGTCCAAGTTATTTGGGAGGCTAAGGTAGGGTGATCACTTGAGCCCAGGAGTTCGAGTCCAGCCTGGGTGATAATAGTAAGATCCCCATCCCTAAATAAAAAGGTAAGGAAAAGAACACATAAAATCAAGTGCAAGTGTCCTTTTAGGCATGAGATCCTGTGTGACTGCATGTCACACTTGTGAACCAGCTTTGCTAGGATACCCTACATTCTTTTAGGAAGAATTAGGTATACTGATTATTCCTTAAAAAAACACAAACCCTTAGTTAAGGCCAGTTTTCTTATTTTTTGCCAGTCTCTTTCCATTTGGGGTCATATTTTTAAATACTGTAAATTCAGCAGGAATGCTATTTTTTAAATTTTCCTAGCTTTACAATTTATAATGTTTATGGCTAGATGAGATTCCACTGTGTTGACATATGTCAGTTTCTGAATACTAGGCATTTTAGGATCATCTTTTTTCTTTCTCTTTTACTGTTTGTATAATGCAATGACCATTTTTATCCATTAATCTTTCTACTCTACTTCTGCTGATTTACCTCCTTAGGATAAATTTCTAAGAATGGAATTGTTAGAGCAAAGGCCAAAACGTCTTTATGGTTCCTGTGATTTATTGTGATATTAACTTCCAAAGGGGCTATCAATTTAAACTCAATCTAATCAGCAGCAAGCATTATTTGTAAAAAATATTTTGTTGCTTAGCAGGTATAAATAAGGTAAGCTCAGGTTACCTTAAATTGTGTTTCTCAGATTACTGACAATGGTGAACATTTCCTTATGTTTCTGTTTCAAACTTTCATTGTCGAGAAATTTATGTTTTAGCTATATGCTGACTGAGGTTCACATGTTGTTTTCCAAACCAACATTTTCCTACTTTCTTATCAGATCTATCAATCTTTTCATGTTTACAACCCAGAATTGAATGACAGAAGAATGTAAGATCATATAAGACCTTGGGGAGGGGGAAGGAGGATGGGGACCCCTAGAAGAAATAGAACCATCTCCACCTTAATGAAGTTCTCACTGTATAATTTTAGACTTTGACCAATATTGTGCTAATCTTACCCAAAAAATCAGATACATGTAAAGCCCCACAAAACACAGTTCACAACATCAGAGAATGTTTTGTTTACCCAATTATCCACAGTTGATCATTACACAATGTATACATGTATCAAAATAACACATGTACCCCCAAAATATGTAGTTACGAAGTTATCAATTTTAAAAGCTGTAGAAGTAAACAAAACAAATGCTCTCCCCCTAAACTGGTAGCCAAAATTCATGAGGGTTATTTTCTATCCAGAAGACACAGGTAATGATCCTGTCATGCCTGCTGGCTCGACTCCCAGTGCCTCATGCAGAGTTAGACGGCAAGGTTTCGAAACTTTAGAGAAATGAAATCCAATTTCAGGACACTTCTTGGTACCGCCAGATACCCCCGGGGTGTGGCAAAGGTGTAGCACAGGCACACACAGTACTTCAAAGAATAAAAAGAGGATGGGATTCCATGAAAGATACATTCGAGATGTGATGCAGACTACTGAAGACACTGCACTTCACATACACTCACCGAGTCTTCTAGAAGTTAGGGCTGTGTATGATGCACCTTCCCCTCCTTGCAGACACTGCCCCCACCCTTTCTCTCCAACTCCTACTTCCGAAAGGGCTACCACTGAATAAGTGTGTGCAAAACCACACATTTCCCTTCTCCTTACATCTGAGTAATTCCTTTGTTTAGCCACTCTGGGAACACAAGAGTTTTAAAATAAAGCTGACTGGTGTTTAAAGGCATTGTGTTCTGGGGGTGTCCGCACAGCATGGAGTATTTTGCTTTGTAGCTCCTTTAGCATCTAGCAGGATAAAAGTATAATGCCCCAAAGCCATAATTATGTGACCACTTTCTAGCGTTTCAAAGGAGGAATGAAACGTAGTGGTATCTGAGTGTCACAGAAAGGGTAAGAATGAAGAGTTCTGTTTCAACACTCAATATTAGCTGGGCTGCCTTCCTAACAAGGTCCTTCAAGCCGTGCCGTAAAGTTTATGGCTTGATTTATTCCAATAGACTGGAACAGTTGAAAAACAATTTGCATCATAGCAGGGTAATGCATATTGGACAAGAATGGAAACTCTTGTCATTACAGAATTCCCTTAATGGAAATATGAGGTCAAAAAGAGTAACAGTCTATGACACAGATAGCAGGCGCAGGGAATCTGCTGTTGACATATAATTACATTTAGCAAACAGCACAAACCTGTGAGATTTGAGCAACACATTTTGACATTTTTATGTAGGGTTTCTTGTAAAAAATAGTTGAAACCTTTATTTCATCAAAAATCACAAAGACTATTGTAAAACATAATTTGGGTAATACTGGGGTTAATTCAAATTTGTTAAACAAATTAACCCTGCAGTGACTGTCTTTCGTACAGCAAAATTAGCATCACTCTGAACTGGTGCCTGTGGCTTGCATCCAAATATCTTTCTGTTTTAGTGTTTCTTTATACTAAATAATAGGAATATATGTCAACAAAAAACTTGGGGAGTTCGTACAGATTATGAGAAATAGTATCACTTCAATAACTTCAGACATTTTTGCTCTAATGAGTGTTTCTTGCAGTAGCTTACACCAATTTACTTTTGTTCTGAACTTCGTTAGTATCTAAGTGAATACTCCTGTCATGACAATGATTTAAGATGAATACGAATGTGATAACAAGAAAGTCGGAAACACTAAGTTGCTTTGGAAAGGATGAAATATAGCAGCATCAGTGTGAAAGATAAACACATTCTTAAAATGCTGTGAAGTAAATGCTAAGATACTGTTCATATAAATTAAAAATGATTATTTCCATATCCACAAAGGATGGTAAAGATCCTTTTTGAAGTGCTGTGGAGACGAAATTCAAATACTAGAAAATCAAATTTCAGATTTCCCCGTACCCTCCAAATTATGCTGGCAGGTAACACTTTTTTCTTTGTCATTAGATGCCAATTCTGTCTGCTCTTAATTGTTACAGGTCCTGTTTTCCATTCGTATCACTCATTGTAATTCAGAGGTAATGTGTAGACAAGCAGCCTATTCTAGGAACTGACGGTATTGCAAACACGAAATGGGTTAGTACCTTAAAGTAGGCAACAGTTTTGAAGAAACTCACTAAAAGGGAGAGACTGTCATTCCACAGCATCTCCTGCAAAGCCAATCATTTGGAGTAATGTGGTTTCTTTGCTCTGTTTGAAAACTTTTCCTGGGAGAGAGGGGGTTATAGTTACACCAAGTTTTCTCCCATCACCCACTCACAGGGGCAGCACAGCCTCCTGGTCTCCGCCTTTCCTGCAGTTTGCAGTCCTGGTTCCATTCACATTCAGCATGGGCAACCATCGCCCATCACTTCATTCAGTTATATGTGCACTCATTATACTGCCGTCTGCTGCTATAATGCTCCTATTAATTTTCCTTTTGATATTTTAAGAGCAAGCTATAAATCATGCCGCCTTTCATTTGTGCCATCATTAATGGTTGGTAATAATGCTGTGGCGTCGTGTTCCTGGTTATCGCACCACCAAGTAAACAAGCATCTTTTTCTCTCAGCTAGGTCAACGTGCCCGAAAGTTGAACAAACTGCACACTTTTTCATAGGGATGCATATTAATTTGAGGAGGAAAAACTAGTGTGGCTTAAATAATGGCCTGAGCTGTGATAAAGCAGAGGAACAAAAGCCAACCTGTTTCCCATTTTACTGCTGGGAATTGCTTTTATGGGAAAGTTAGCAAATAGTCCTTTTATGCACTAACCAAGCTGAACACTTCTGGAAGTACCAACTTCTAGCTTGGTTCTGGGATATCAGAAATTACAGAAAAGGTATACAAAGCCCAGAGAAAGAGACGCCTCCCTGTGCGTACCCAGGGAGACCAGGGTGCGAAAGCAAAGACCTTCTGGGTGGACCATACTCACACGGCTTGCATAGGAGATCTGCCTGGACTGCTGTCACTCTCGTTGCTGTTGGTATGCTCCATTGCCCCATTCAGCTCTTCCCGTATTGCGCTGGCTAAGTTGCCCAGAGTGGGATTTCCCATGGAAGCGGTAGTGTATAGAGGTATACTATTCTCAGCCATTGAAGCCTGTCATCAACCAAGAGAAAATTTATGAAGACACAGGGTATGTAAGACGAGGAAACTACTAATTATGGGTGTACTCGATAATCTTCAGTTGGAGTTAATTGTAGCATGGCTGGCAAATACAAGTTTCTAAGAGGTGTTGAAAGATTTTGCTTTAAAAATGACTCGTGGCACCTGTCCCAAGCTTGGTTTTGAAGAGCTAACTGGGGGCCAGGGGGATCAAAGCGCCTGTGGGTAGGAGGGACTCAATTTGGTCCTGCTTGGTAGTCACATGGTTTAGACAGGCTTTCGAATATGAGGTTTATGTCGGATGCGTTTTTAAGAGGAGCTGAATATTTCCAGATCACAGTGAAGTATAATGGAATTTTTATTTCTTTATCCATTTTGATGACTCCAGTATTGGATATTAGAGATTTTGATCAGATTATTCTGGCCGCATTGCTCAAACTTATGAGAACTTCCATAAACATTCACCTCTTAGATCCTATAGAAAAGGAAGAGATTATAGAATTGGAATCAATTTTTTATCTCCTCCCATCATTTCTGTTTTAATGATTTCTGAATCTGTTTAGCGCAGTTTGAGATAACTGGCTGAAGGAAACACCACGTAATGTTTCAGAGTCCGACCAAGTGCCTAGGATTTTAGGACTAAAGAGCTCTGGCGAAAGGAAGCTCTAAATCATATTTATTTTTGGTGCCTAAGTACATCAATATCAAAGGTTACAAAGTCACTCCACGTTGAGTGTCAGCAAAAAAAGTGGGGAAATAAAAAAGAAGAAATCCTAAACTTTATTTAGGATAGGTAGGATATTGTTCACTTCCTGTTATACTGCATTTGAATAAAAGGGACACCAAGTCTGAAATGCACACACTGGTTACATATAGAACTGGACTAAAGTACCCATATTCGTTTCATCCAGGTGGTGATTATGACCCATTGACTTTTCATTTTATCAAAGAGGACACTTTCAAAAACTGGCAGCTGTAATTAAACCAAGATGTATCACAACTGTCCTCTTGCAGACTAGACTATTCCTGCTTTTCCATCCTCATGGGAAAAAAAGTGCAATCACAAGATGATCTGGCATAGTGACTTCCACTGGCCAGTCATACAAGAGTCCAAACTATTCTAGAAATCCTGGGTCTAGAGAGAAAGGAAAAGCCAAAAGAGTGCAAAGCCAGGCTTCAGAAGTCTGTCTGGCTAGTATGACAATCACAGCCTTACTCACTATACAAACCCCAAAGCCAGGGCTTTCTAGGTGCAAGCCCAGTGTTAGAAGTCCTGTGCATACTCACCAATCACAGCTTTGGATAATGGACTATTTCAAAGCTTGGCCCTCTGTAAGCCCACAGCTTTTCCTTCCTTCTACTTGTAAATGTATGTAACTAACTGTCTTCTTTTTAAAAGTAGGGGTACAATCCTGTTTTTATTTTCAAATGCGGTAAATTCACTTTGATGAACAGCAAATCTGAACATTCCACACTCTCCTACAGTGTGTCCAATAACTTGAATCAAGTACTTTTTCCAACAGCTCTTTTATAATTGCAATAAAGCCTTTTTTCTTTCTTTCTTTTTTTTTTTTTTTTTGGCAGAGCAGTTGCCAGAACTATTTTTTTTTTTTTTCTTTTTGCCAACTGCAGTTGGACAAGCATCTTAACCGCTTTTATCTGAGACAACAGTGGTCACACCTCTCTGTCACAGAAATTCTGCCAACTGTCTTTCCACTGGAAATACCATAAGATAAGCTCTCACAAGATAATTTCACTACTCCAAGGTCAGAATGTGGCAAAAGTGGGGCTGCTACTAGCTTATTTTAGCAACTTCCCTGGTCAAAAACTGTGAAGACAAAATTGAAATGCTGATATGAACGTGTTCGTTGGGATGAGTTGGTCATCCTCTAGAGAAGGCAACCTTCTTGGGATGAGTATTTATTCTCTGTGGCTCTCAAAGTATTCTAGGTCAAGGCCATTACTGATTGGGATTGGATCATAGAACATGGCCTGAGACCCAACCGCCACAGTAGTGAAAGGTATACGAAGGCAAGCACTTATATTGATCCATATAAGTGATGAAAATCAGCCTTGTTCCTTGAAAAAATGATCAAATGGGCTGCAGAGAGATCCCAGTGCCTGAGTCGCGAGAGGGCTTCTTGAACACACTGTTGAGCAAGTGATCAGAGCAACCCACCAAAGGTTAGAGAAATTTTCACTAACTGCTTATGCCTAACGAAGTTTTTTTTTTTTTTTTTTGGTAGTTGATGTCCACTTAGAAGCAGGTGTGTTACAAAAATGGACTTAATTATAGAAATGGTCCTTGCACAGCATGTGGTTTCATATCAAGCTGGCACCTCTGCCAAAAAATGAAGTTGCTTAAGTAATGGTGCAGAAGTCCATAAGCACCCTCGCTCCTGGAACATTAACCACTCTGAGATCCTCAGGGGAAAGGCAGTCTATAAATACGAAGCTTTACGGTTACCCTTAGTTACTTCACTTTTCAGAGCATAATGCAATCTGTCCCAAGTCCCATGTTTTATTTCTGTAGTGGATTCTGCTGTCCTATTTTATATATTGTATATCATGCATTATGTTGCTCTAGTAATTTTTTTTGAAGATATTGTTCCACTATTATTTTTACTTGCCTTGAAAAATGGAAATAGGCGGTAATGGAAAGGAAGGCCTGCTGGCAGAATCTTTATTTAATTTGCACAGTAGAAAGTTGTCTTATGTGTCTGTCTACTGATCAGGGATCCAAACTCGTGGAAGAGAGGGAAACAATCCACTTCTCAAATCATGAATTTATATCAATTTATTCCCCTTGCCTCATTATGGACAGAAAGTGTTCTTGGAAAACGGCAGGACAGTTTTGGGCTACTGAAGAAGATGCCAAAAACAAATGTTCAGAGATGAAACCTGAACAGTTCTGTAATGACAAAGCATACTAATTGAAATTAGTCACATAGTTAAGAGAATTCAGAGGATGGAGGATCACTTTTTTTTTTTTTTTTTTTTTTTTTTTTGCCTTTCCGGCTCATGAATATAAAATGTGCTTGTAATCTTAATACTATTCCAGATAGAGCAGCCTTTAAATTCACACTTCAGAAGACTCCAGGGAAAATAAGTTACTAATGAATGGTATTTACAGTGGCGGCATGGAAGCATGCTTTCATTTACTCTTCTAAAGTTACTGTGTAAACTATAAGTAATTAAAAGAAAAGCGGAAAGTAGTTTCTCCTATTAAATCTGGTTCAGGCTAAAAATAAATAAATATAATTACTGAAATGCTAAGGCCAGTGAATCTGCCTCTAAACTGAAACTGGGTAAATGGCCTATCATCAATTCCCAGGAGCCTTAAGACTCTTCTGGGCCTGTAGGGTACAGAGTCGTGCTCAATAAACATCCGTTTAATGCAGAGCAAGGCCCAGGGCTCCTGTCAGTATGTCCTCCTTCCTCATCCTGTTCCCATCATGCTAAAGGGCTCAACTGTTTTTTTCATTATTGTCCCTTTTTAGACTTTTGTTTCTCTCTCTGTACCCTCACCCCAAGAAATGTTCGTATTTGCTCATGTTATTTATGGTCCTTTGGAAGGACACAAGACATTGTAGTATCTCAGAACCAATCTGGGGGTGATACAGCCCCCGTTGAGAACGTATGCTGCAGAGGACTGCAACGGTATTGGATGACAAATGTCACATTTATCTATAGAATATGCCATTTAAAAGCTATCAAGATTCTCTTGGCCTGTCTTCTAGAACAGTCTGGGTAGGGGGAAAAAGCAACCAGGACCACTGGCCAAAAGGATACTGCTTACTTATGAACTCTTGAGGGGGACCCGAGTACTATACCCAGGTACTTTAATGAAATCCTACTGGAGTAGCCTTCATTTAAGAACTCAAATGTGCAGTAAGTAAAAAGTTTGCTAGAAGCTGGGCTGCCTCAGGTAGTTCCTTTTTGGGTGGTGATCTCGCTACTGCTCAAAACCCACGTCTTCATCTCCTGGTACCACTGGTGATGTAACAAGTACTTGGTTTGTCAGTAGGAAATAAATATCCCGTATGATTATTATGTAATCTTGATCAAGCTCCAGGAAAACTAAAGAGTCTTCTTAGACACCTCTATTGTTTAAACAGACATGGTTTACTTGTATAAAGTGAACCAGATCCCAGCTCCTCCCCACCCCAGACAAAAGCGAAGATGCTAAAGTCGACTTTAAAAGAAGAAGAGGAAATACAAAGCCCTGCTTTCTCTTTAAACCCGTGAACAATAGAAGGTCATGTGACGCAGTGGCCTATCATCCAGCACATTAATAGCTGTGCTAGAGTAATTACACTTGTGGTATTTTTGCCTCAAGTGAAATTCTGAAATAAGAGGATGGAAATTATGATACTGCTGATAAATATTAATAAGTGAACTTTTAATTTTTTTGCCACAATATTCAAAATGCTAAGCATCCCGCTAATGCTGAAGCAGCCCGATGTGTTTGCCTCCAGGGAGTACGATGCTTTGTGCACTTAAGAAAAAAGTTTAACGGAATTAAAATTTAATATCTAATTAGAGCAAGGCTAATATATTTTGAAATGAGTAGGGGAGACCTGTGCCTCTGCTGCATATTCGGGACGGCCATTAATCTTACCTGTAAAGCTGCATTGAGAGGTGTGCAGTAGGCGTGGCTGCTCTGCATGTTTTTAATAAGGGAAGGGTTACTGTATAAGAAAAAGATAAAAACTCAAAGTTAAACACAGTCGACTCCTGAGTTCCTAGCTAAGTTCTGTTTTAAGCTTGCTAGTGTCCTTCCAAATCAGCAATTTACCCCACTAACAAAACCCAAGAAAAGTCAGGCTTTCTCCCCGTCACTGATTTGTAGGGCGGGTGTGTGTGTGCACACCTCTGGGGTTTGACTTCGTTATTCAAGGAAACTAGGTGTAAAATTCTGGCTTAGGTAATAACAGGCTTGGGTCCTTCCTCCAGAGACCTCTCCGCAGATTTTTAGGAGTTAGCCTGACTCCAGACTCCAACAGGAAGGCAACAGCCTAGGAGGTCGTGCTGGGGAAGGCAGTGAGCTCACAGCAGGGGGCTGCTGGGCGTGAGCAGAGAGAATCTTGGCTCCTAATCATCTTCGAGATGTGAACTCTACGGTGACTGCTAGAGGGATGGCAGGAAGGCTTTTAAGGAACAGCTACAAGGCACGTTTATTGCCAACAGGTGATGGAGAGTAGGGTATGCCAGGGGAGGGCTGTTACTAAATATGGGGATGTCTTAGCCAAATCCGGAAGGGCCTGAGAATATTTGCTGCCATCTCCGTTCATGGACCAAATTGTCAGAAAAATCTCTAACCTCGTAAGGATAAAAATATTCAAAAATTATACAGGGCATACTGAGGGAAAAGGGTGCCTCCCAGTAGGCAATTACCTACATTTATCAGCGGCCTTTAAAGTGAGTATACACAATCAAACCTATTTCTTTCCTATGCTTGGAACATTTTAATCATTCACTTCATTACATTTATATTATTATAGTGAGTGAACAAATAGGAAATCTACCCCAATAGTACACACACATTTTAACTGTAACCAAAAATTCTCTTTTTACTTGGGGCGGGGGGAGAGGGGGATTATGGGTTAAACACAAGTATTCAGTTTTAGGGTCCCCGTAAGCTGCTGAATCAAAATACAATGAATATTTGCATTAAAGACGTCAAAAAAGCATTATTCAAGGCACTGGTGTTCCAAAGAGAAACGAGAGCAATACATGTACAAATCACACAATTTAGTTTCGTTGCAGAAAGCTGTGGCACTGCTATTGGTGAAATGCAAAACTACATGGGATGAGTCAACCATGCAAAGCCAAAGCAACAGCAGAAAAAAAAAACAAAAGCAAGTAAAGGCTCTTACTGTGCGACAAGCTCGTCAAAGTTTTCATCGGGGCAGTATTTGCGAGGACGGCCTCGTTGAATATGGCGGCCACGTTTAAACTCTTCATCATCAACTGTCCAAAAGGACCCAAACTCATCCTCTACTCTGATAAAGCACTTATGCAGTGAGAGGTTGGTGCGAATGGCACCCTGGGATAGGAGCAGCAGCAAAGGAGATGGAGTGGCAACAAAAGGAGACGGGGTTGGGGGCGGAACAGACATCCAATACAGGGAACAGGAAAAAGAAAATAAAATGCAATAAGCATAAGCAAATGGTTTGTGAGGGTTAATATGCATTGCCACCTAAAAGCTACTAGCATGTGATGCAACAAAGACCAGCAAGCAGGGCAGGGGGACTGGTGGGTATACAAAACAGGAGGGATGAAATGCTTTTTTGCTTCCCTTAACTGAGACAACGTGAAACCAGTTCTTTGGTCTAACACCATCTAGCAGCCAAAGCCTCTACGTTATACTTGTTAGCACAATCCAAGCTAGGCTAAGAAGTTCAAACATGGTGGACGTACCCACTGATCTTTTGTGGCCTTCGTTTTTGGAATTCTACTTCATCCACTGTCCATACTGCCCCTTTAACGTTTTCTACTCGCACAAAACACTTGTGAAGACTAAGATTATGACGCACTGCATTCTGCAGCAAGTATAAAAGAGAGAACATTTACATTTTCTATAAGAAAAGACTCCAAAAACAGCAGTAAATTCAGCCTAACAGTCCACATTTGTAAAACCATCCCCAAGAGCTGTAGCTGCCACCCCCGTGGAGGACCTTCTCATGGTTAAGGATGTCTTTTCCAAAAGCAAAAATAAACCAAAATTTTAAATTAATTGTACTTTGGCATTTTTGTCTAGTCTCTGGTAATAACTAACCAGAAGAAATATTTTTTAATATGCATACAAGCCCAAAATAGGTTCCAGAGTACAAATCTGAAAATGTTACTGTGACTTCAAAACAAGAACACATGCAAAGCATAAAACTGCCCTTTTTAAGCCCACCTACCTCCCATAAAAAGGGGGTATTTTTTTCAAACCATGAAAGAGGAACACTTGGTTAATATTGCTAAATACAGTTTTGTTCTTGATGGTTTCTGGCTTTTAAAACTTCCAGAGATCTTATGAAGAATTCTGAAGTGGATTTTACCGCTGAGAGTAGTGCCTTGTGTAGTCAAAGGACTAGGGAGGTGAACGGACCCCAGAAGAGATCAGTATCTATCAATCAATCATCATGTTATGTCTTACCTTCCAGAATATGAGAGTTGGCCCTAACTATGGGCAAGTATTTTAACTGAGTAAATGCCAAAGGAATACGAGTGAAACACTCAGTGGCAAAATGACTATATTTCTACAGTTGATGGTTTCTACAGACACATCTTGCTTATGGTTAAAAGTCCTTTCTGGCCATTCCTAAGCTGAGCCCCTTAACATCGACAATTTATCAAAAAGGAGGATCTCAACTCAAGGGTGAAGAAGAGCTTTTAATATCTCACCTTTCCTCTGGGTTTCAGAAGAATCCCCCACCCTTACTGGGTACAGTTAAAAAGCAAGGCTTCATTTCTTTAGTCCTGCCTGGTTAAACTTATGGATCCAGACTCAATTCTGGACATGAAGATATTCTAAAGAGATTCAGGTCATTTACTTAAATTTTTCTTTTTATTCAGAATAAGGAGATGACTCAATAGTAGATGACTCAATTGGGGCTTAAGAAATTGATGTATACATCACACTGGGTAAAGTCCTCACTCAATTCCAGCAACACTGCTATTGCACAAGCATTTTGCACCCCTCCGCATTCTGCCACCGGAGTATTTCCTTCCTGAATTATCCTTAATGGTGGTGAATCTTGATACTCTCAGAGGCGCTTCAGTTTTTGGACAATCACAGTTGGTGGCTGTGAGGATTCAAGCTACATAATAATTTTTCTTTTCGGATATGGAATACTTAGAAGATAATGAGACAAGTTTTAATGCATGGTGTGATGAATTGCTTGAAAGGAGAATTCACAGGACAAATTCCCGAAGAGTTTTTGAGTAATGTCAGCATAATTGAGGTAGGTTCAAGATACCCAGGGGACTATCAAAGGACACTTCTGATTCAAAAAAATTGGATAGATTTGCTTAAAAATAAAAACCTCTAAACTGAAAACATTTGGCATGTCATATACTTGATAGGACAATTTTCTTTGCATATAAACTGGAGTCTAATCTAAGCAGTTTTTTTTCTTTTTTCTTTTATTGAGGCTAGGTCTTGCTCTGTTGTCTGACTGGAGTGCAGTGGTTCAATTATGGCTCACTGAAGCCTTGTATTCCTGGGCTCAAGCGAGCCTCCTGCCTTAGCCTTCTCAGTAGTTGGGACTAGAGACACGTGTCACCACACCCACCTAATTTTTAATTTTTTTTTTTTTTTTTAGAGATGGGGTCTTGCTATGTTGCCCAGGCTGATCTTGAACTCCTGGGCTCAAATGATCCTCCAGCCTCCCAAAGTGCTGGGATTACAGGCAGGAGCCGCTACATTTAAAAAAATATATTGCCCAAAGGCATTTGATAGAAGGTCTACTGTTATTTACTGGAACAAAATTGAGGTGGTATAAATAAATGGACAAAGCCAATTTCCTTTAAAAATCCAGACAGGGCATTATACATTTAGGAGACATAACTTGAAAAGAAGTCAACATTGCTACTAACCCTAATCACTGCCTGATGCTTTCAAATAAGTATGAAAATGTACAGAACTGAAAGGTCTTAAAGCTACTTTTGACAAAATAATTTCTGTAGATCAGGTTGAGCAATATAACCGTGTGAGTAAAGACACAAAGCCAAAACTTCAGTTCTGTTTTCCAAAACTGTACATCTAAGCAGAAAGCGAAGAGAAGTCAAGAGTTTTCAAAAAAAAGATGTGTAAGCTCTTTTCAGCCATAACTTTAACTGGGCATTTCATCTTTTGTCTAAGATCATGGTACAAACAAGGACACGTAGAGAAAATTATACGTATTTGTGAGTCATTAAGTACTTCATCTAAGGTTGTTAAATTAATGACACTTTTTCCTGCAGTTTGCAAAATGAAAAAGTTCAATCTGAAGATCTAAGCTTAAATATTATATTCACAACTGGTAATTATTTTTAAATTTCATCATTTCTATTTATAAAAGGCAATCTGAAGAAAATGTCTGCCTCATGCTTCAACTTCCTAAATTTTTAAAAGCATTCATGGCTAAAGATCCTTTTATATTTTATCTCCCAAGGCAGGCTGAGGCAAAGAGGGGAAGATTCTGAACATAGGTTCTCTTTCGGTGCCCATGTGTCTTAATGGAAATGAAAGGATAATTTGGGCCATAATAGATATTCACAGCTCTGTAAAGTTGATGAATTAATTCTATGGTTTATATTCGTTTTCTTTTAAAATGCTAATTTATCAGGAACTTAACAGAGGAAATGTATTTTTCTGTTTTTTGCTTTGGTTTTTCTCCAGTTTAAAATTAAGGAATTAGCAAGGAAGGCATTTATTTCAAGCGAAGGGAGTTTTCCTTGCATCCTATAACACATCCCTGTCATATTTAGATTAATGGCATATCCTCAAATGTTTGTTATCACATGTCTCTAAATGTTTTGGATTTCAGGGATTACAAGAATTCCAGGTAGTAAAAAAGGCAAAAATACAAATGACAGAGTGTACCTGTCCCCTTCTATAAGCAAGAGTATTAGTCACCAAGAAACCGAAAAATGGGAAAGCCCAAACATATGTGAGGGCTCAATCTAACATAAGGGAATAAATACCAGTGGAATCTTTGAACCAGCTGCTGACCTGGGGATGTGGAAAGCCATATATGACTCCAAGCACTGCTGGGGGCATCCAATAAAGAGCTATGGAATTTGACTTGTTTTTTATAGCAAATAGCATTATAATGAAGTTCTAAATCTACTTTTCTTCCTTAGTATATCTATGAGGGACAATCTCTTTTTTTTTTTTTTTTTTTTTTTGAGACAGGGTCTTGCTCTGTTGCCCAGGCTGGAGTGCAGTGGCATGAACAGGGCTCACTGCAGCCTCAACTTCCTTGCTTTAAGCAATCCTCCCACGTCTGCCTCTGGAGTAGCTGTGACCAGAGGTGCGTGCCACCATGCCTGGCTAATTTATTTAATTTTATTTTTTAGAGACAGGGTCTTGCTATGTTGCCCAGGGTGGTCTCAAGAACTCCTGGGCTCAAGTGATCCTCTTGCCTCAGCTTCCCAAAGTGCTGGGATTATAGGCATGAACCACTGTGCCTGGCTATTGCAGTTTTTAAAAACCTTACAGAAAAGGTTTCAGCATGCTTGCATACTAAACGGTTTTAAATCTCTTGACTTAAAAACAAAAACCCCTTAATAATACATTGTGTTCTCCACTAATAACTCCTACAAACAGTGCTAGTACTTGTGCACAGCTTTCTCTACTAATTGGGTTAATGAGCTCTTTATCCAACCATTGAGGGCTGTGTCAAGTTTGGTCATTTCTCCAGGTTCCATCTCCGGAGACACATCTCTGCAAATATTGGCTGTGGTTGAATACCTAACGGCATGAGGTTTGTGCAAGTAATATGGCAACCTCCACTTCTGGGCGACAGTGTTATCTCCTTTTCTCTACATATTCCAACCAGAGGGAGATCATTTTACTGGCTGGCCCCTCCACACTGTGATGCCGGTATAATGAGAGTCTTCCATAAGAGCATTTCAACCACAATGACACTATTTTCCCAATCAAACACACCTAGAGATTGGACACTTTAAGAGTATTAAAACAACATAAATGTAGCTTCCTTATAGCACAACTGCATTTTATCAACAACAAACTGTTCTATGAACGTCAAGATCCAAGAATAAACAGGCCTGAGAAAGCTTACCTTCCACGTGGCCGCGTTGCGTCGGAAGTAAGCAAACATTCGTGTGAACCAGTTATAGATTTCATTTAGTGTTAGCTGCTTTTCTGGAGATTCGAGAATGGCCTGTGAAGCAAAATGTAACAGAAGATAATTTATGACCAAATCAGCAGAGTTGTCATTACAGTTTGTCGAAAATATAAAATCACTGATTCAGAGCTAAATCCTGAGAAAGGTTTCACAAAATGATCTAAGATTAATGGTTGTATTTAACAGTTCAATAGCAAAATTCAAAATGGAATTATCTAATTGTTTTGAGTTTTTATTTCTGTTTCCGTACAGAAATATTAATTTATTAGTCATTCATAAAGCAGAATCAAAGAGAAATGCAAAACATTTCACTAGCTGATTAAAGCTCAGTAATTATTTAGAGCTCAGATTAATTCTAGGGATCAGAGATTACTGTAGCTTGTGATAATTGACTTGCCATCTTTAAACAGGCTCATTTTCACTGTTGTGTGAAATGAATTTCCTAATAATCACATCGTATTGTAATACTTAATCAAAAGCAATTATGTTATATATTGCAGTTTTAAAAAACCTTATAGAAAAGGTTTCAGCATGCTTGCATACTAAACGGTTTTAAATCTACTTCATCTATATATCCATATACACATATACCTTCTGATAGAATTTCATATACTGTGTTATTTACTTACCTGCCTAATTAAAGATGCATATGTAAATGGTGGTCTAACTTCTGCGTTCTTATAAAATTCTTGGTTCTGCGCAATATCTGCTGAATAAGAATCATTGTCCTATTAATTATCGCTTTTTAAAAAGGGGCTGGTCTACAAGAATTGCAGATTACAACTCTACATGAGGCAAAACGTGGATATCTACCTGACGAAATGGGCACGTTGTATTTGTCTGAGTACCGCCTGCGGATGGGTCCCACCGTGTGCATGCTGGTGGTGGTGATGACAGAGGGGCCTTGGGTGACGGGAGTCAGGGGGGCGGTTGGGGTCGTTGGAGTATGAGGTAAGCTCTGTGGAGAAGCCTCTGATGCGGACTTGGAGAGAGTGACACTTGATACCAGATTCAACTGTGAGAAAAAAAAAAAAAACAAAAAAAAACGTCTTAGGAGACCTTCAGAGAAACAGAGAAACCCAGGCACCACATCCAGCAGCAGTAACACAGAGGATGCGTGGGCAGCGCTCTTCCTCTAAGTAGATATGTTTGTCATGAATGGAAACACAAGGTAAGTCCTGCGTGAATTCACTTAGGATGCAGTGTAAGATATCTCTGGCAGGGGTCTCTTTTCCAAAGGCTGTTACATGGGTTCAAAAAGGGGTTGCCTACTTGGGTGAGTTTGAGAAAGTCTGAGTCAAGACATTTCTTTCATGGTGATGTCTCACCTATAGGCTTTAATGGCCTATCAGGCCTCGTCAACCTCAAAGAGGGACAGAAGTCCTTAGCAATGCCCCTGAAGCTGAGTATTTTAGGTGACACCAGTTGGGATACGCTGGTGTAGCTCTGAAGTGTCTAGCAGAACTTTCTGCAATATGTTAGCATAACCCAAGAGCTGTTTTTATGTGCTTTTTATTAAAACTAAACTTTAATAAATTTAAATGGAATGAGCCCCATGTGGCTAGTAGCTACCATACTGGACAGTCCAGGAAGAGCCTACTGAGCTCCACTGTGCAGCTTCGTGGATGACGAGAACTCCTGCAAATATGTGTGGCCTATTACATTAAACAAATGGACCTGACCCCACAAGCTGTCATTTGTTTCTTATCAATCAGTTGGCAGAAAATAAATCTTAAAATCATTATGAGTAATCTTCATTAAATCTATCAAATACAGGCTTGGGATCTGTTAATTTTTTTTTTTATTGTGACATTCTTTTTCTTTTTTTTTTTTTTTTTTGAGACGGAGTCTCACTCTGTTGCCCAGGCTGGAGTGCAGTGGCCGGATCTCGGCTCACTGCAAGCTCCGCCTCCTGGGTTTACGCCATTCTCCTGCCTCAGCCTCCCGAGTAGCTGGGACTACAGGCGCCCGCCACCTCGCCCGGCTAGTTTTTTGTATTTTTTAGTAGAGATGGGGTTTCACTGTGTTAGCCAGGATGGTCTCGATCTCCTGACCTCGTGATCCGCCCATCTTGGCCTCCCAAAGTGCTGGGATTACAGGCTTGAGCCACCACGCCCGGCCCTTATTGTGACATTCTTTTATAGAATATGGGAGATCTGGAACTGAGGTTTTTGATTTTTTTCCTTCAAGTTTTGAATGTTCTATAAAATGGGAAATAATCTGCTTCAAGTTAGGAAATGAGTATTATTTGAAGTAGAAGAGAAGAAAACAGGCTGGGCACGGTGGCTCACACCTGTAATCCCAGCACCTTGGGAGGCTGAGGTGGGAGGATGTCTTGAGTCCAGAAGTTTGAAACCAGCCTGGACAACATGGTGAAACTCTGTCTCTATTAAAACACACACACAAATTAACCACGTGTGGTGGTACATGCCTGTAGTCCCAGATACCTAGGAGGCTGAGGTGGGAGGATAGCTTGAGCCTGGGAGGCATAGGTTGCAGTGAGCTGAGATCACACCACTGCATTCCAGCCTGGGTGACAGAGTAAAACTCTATCTCCAAAAAAAAAAAAAAAATTAATGAGCACTGTTTCAATTTATCTTTCTTACCTTCACCTTAAAGTACCATTCTTACAAATACTAAAAGGGATAGCCCTTTCCCAAAATTTGTTGGAACAGAAATATTATTTTATGTCTGGCAATGCTGAAGAATTTGGTTGTTTTCGGCGTATGTATAACTGTTTATATGCTATCTCAGATACACAGACCCAGCCTAAAATCCAAGAAACTTCAGCAAAGTAGGCTTACTTGGTAACATTTTCTCAAACCAGATTTCAAATCACTTACCATAGTAAGTCTGTTTCACCAAGTCTTATTCACCACGCTACAGTCAGTCTTAAGTACAAGGCAGTATTTGTGGAAGGTATTAAAAATGAGATTCCTCTGAGATCGTAATCAAAGAACTTATTAAAAGAGAGTTCCAATATATTGGGAAGACTCGACCTTTACTCACACTCAGTTAAAAAAAAAAAAAAAAAGAGGGGCCATGAGAATCTTCTCTAATATGTTTGAGGAGAGTTTCATAAAAAAGCAATGAATCTGAAGAAAAGAAAGATCAAATATCATGAAGAAATACTAATGGAAAAATGTAAACATGGCGCTGGAAACGGAATGTTGTGAGCTTTGAGTTGTGCTTTCCTTTTTATTTTCAGCATAGAATGTTGACTCGGTGAGCAACAGACAATGCCCGTGAAGAGCAAGCTATGGAGATGGCGCTGCCCTTACAAATGCCCCAGCAAGCTGAGCAGATGCCATGAGTGGCTTTTTCTCTATAGTGCTGGAAACCGGGTTTTCTGACACACATTTGCAAACTAAGTGTGAACAGTTCACAGTAGCAGCCGCAGGATGGGGCAGAGCTGAGAAGCCAAGGGGGGAAGAGTTGGGGCTGACCTCTTCTTCACCTCCGGCCTTAATCACTGACCAAGTGCAGGAACAGTACATATAAGCATCAGCCCAAGCATAAGGGTCAAGGAAATTAGTGCATGAAAGGCGAACGCTCATAAATATACAGCTTTTATAATTCAGATGCTGCTAACCCTAAGCATCTTAGAGCACTTTGGAAAGTCAAGGGTAACATTTGTAAAAATCATGTTTTAAACCACCTGCCACTGTGTGGTCTCCTTTAATTCTCATACCACCACTAATATCTGAGATGTTATTACTCATACTTTACAGATAAGCAAACTGAGGCTTGGAAAGGTTAAATAATTTGTCCATATTCTCAACCCAGACCCAAAGTCAAACCAAACACCTGTACGATTCTAGATCCTTTGTATAATCATCTTATGCCTAGTTAATGGGAAACATGAACACTAACCAGTTTCATTTCTCTGTATGCTCATTTTTGGAAAAGATTCCGTGCAGAGCATTTTATCCCTGCTTATGCATGACATTCAACACATGTAACTGAGTAAATATAAGGCAGTTAGTCCTACAATGACAAAAACAGGAATAAAACAGTTAACTGCTGCCCTTGAAGGGCTTACCATCAAACACATACGTTAGTCAAAGGGCAAAGGTACACAGTAACCACAAAGCAGTTCTGAGGACTGACTATACTTCTTGGCTTCTCTTTTCAGTTTAAGAACTTTTCCCTAAACACTGTGGCCTTCTTAAAGTAATGCAATGAAAATTACAGACACAAATGTCCTGCATGCATGCTCCCTTCCAGTTTTGGGAGGAAGATCACCAAGTTAACTGAGTTCCAGTTTCATTGTCAGAAATCAAAACTCATTCATTAAGTGCAAGCCCATCTTTTTGGGTGTTCACAGCTAAGAAGAATAGACAAATCCCACAGTAAAATGTCATCAAATGCCAAAAGGATGTGAGTCTTGTAGCTTCCACCAAGATCTCACCAGTAGGACTCTCTCTACCAAAAAAGAGTCAACAGCGAAAAATAAAATCCCTCCAAGTTAGCACAATCCACAAAGGAAGAGATGAAGGTAGAATTTTCTGGAGGCTTTTGAACATTAGCAAGTGGGAATAAACATTGAGCCAGAAGAGGGCAGAGAGGGGGCCTACCAGGCTTGACAAATGACACCGTGATTCACACCCACTGCTGGGCTGTCTCTAATAAGCCACAGAGGAAGCAGCCAATCTCAGCTAATTACCAGATAAAAATGTATTGTAAGGACTCTAATTAGGAGACGCGGATGGAGGTGATCTAATGATTAAATGCTGCATTCGACTGACCCTACCATCAATGTGCAGTGGTGCAAGATGTCACTGGAATATTTTGTAGAAACAGTAATTTTATTTCGAGGAGGGGAGGCAGTAATATTTGTAATGATGGCTATGAGGTAAACTAATTAAAAGACAGTTCCTAGAGGAAGAGGGTGGCTGAGAGCAGCTGTGGCCATTCCAAAACCAAGTGCCAAGTCTCAATAGAGGAGCTGCAGTCAAGTGGAAAATTTCTGCCTGACCTCTGCCCTTGCTATTAATTTGCAGGAAAACTAATGACACATATACATATTCCCACAAAATTGTTCTAATTGCTAATTTGCCAAAGGAGCCCAGATTCCAAATTAAACATGACTGTAGCCTGTGAGGGAAGGAAGAAGAAAAAGCTGTACGCTCCAAACACAGGGTGCTTTGCCACAGAAAATCACTTGAAGACTGAACCAACAAGTTAATGAAATGTCAACCTTGTCAACTAGTATAGAAGTTAATCTCAACTTTTAAACTTCTGTTTGATGATCACATGCTTGTCTTGAGGAGAAACCATCTTCGAAAGGGAAAGTTGAGAGAGAGAGAGAGAGAGAATGGAGAAGAAAGATTCAAAACAGGCTCTGTGTTCAAACCAAACCTTCTCTTTTAATTAAGGCCTCTTTGAAAAAAGTGTGCCCCCCTAAAAAAATTAATTACAGACTTAGAACAGAAGAGCAAATGGGGAATGGTGTGGGTTTTTGCTGTAATCTTGAAATATTCATCTTAATTGTAAACTATTAAATCTTAATGTAATCATCAATTAGAAATGAAAGCATATGTGCTTTGTGTTTCTGATTGCAGTTAAGGTTTTAAAAGATAATTTTTTCTGGGGCATGGAGCAGGAAGGGAACGGACTGGGAGGGTTTCTTTTCCTGATGGAAAGCCTATTTTTCTTATTGTGTTCATTTTCTATTTAAAAGAAGTTGCTATGTTTAGAAGAGTCAGTAACTCTGATATGTTCTACATGGCAAGTTTCCATCATGTGATGATTTCAGCAAAGATAATCTCTTTGAAACTCTGGCCAAAAGTTAAATTCTTATGTCATTTAAAATTGCTGGTAGGGTTTTATTTTTTATATTTATTTGTATCTCAGGCATCAGCTTTTCTTTTAGCCATCGAAACTATTCAAACTTGGTCGGCTACCCACTATTCTGCTTAGTCTTTTTTTTTTTTTTTTAAATTAATCTTTAGTTTTTAACAGTAATCTCCCCTCCTGTTTAAAGATGATGAGTCACTCACATTAAAAAAATAAACTGCTGATGTAAACCCCTGACAGAAACAGACTTGTAAGTATTCCCATAAGAACTCATTTTTATTTTTGTTTGTGCTCTTGCCTCACATGAAAACAGATTCTGAGAACAAAAGACAAACCTGAAACCCAAACACCAAGGGACACAACTGCGTAGTAGGGACTTTCGGGCTCACAGAACTTGTTTTTCTGCTCTTGGTTTTACTGGCCTGAGCCAGCTCAAGTCCTGCTTTAACTGCGTGGCGGTGTCATTTCTGGGCATGAATCACTGAGTTCAGAGACGGCCTTTCTGAGGCTGGAGGGACGTTACCAGGCTGTGTGGAGGGCAGGACAGTGGGTGGCAGCTGAAGGCCTTTGTTACAAGCCTTTGCTTTCCTATCTCAGCCTGGCCCTGTTTTAGAGACGCGTGCTCGTGGAAGGTAATGACTTAGAAGGTGGTGGTATTGGCAAGGATACTAAAAGCAAAAACAAAAACATTCTAGTTGAAAGGTTGGGGGGGGGGCACTTAATGAAAAACAGTATATAAAACAGCTTTTGTGTGTTGTGCCTAAGAATCCCTTTTTATGACTGCTTAATATTATTTCTCCAACTCTAAAGCAAGGACTCAGGCAGCCCAAATGATCCTTGAAGAGTTAAAAGACCCTTTTTTTTTTCGGGGGGCACTCTGTTTTTATAGGAGCTAAAAACTCTTTCAAAACAGTCTTAATGGCTATGGTTAGAGGAAAAGAAAATCTGTAAAAATGAAAATCTAATACTGTATTTCATTCCAAATATCCAAGTTCCTGTAAGTGCTTCATAAGATTTTCGTCAAGAAGGATATACCACCTACACTATAATTACGTGCCCACCAAATCTAAAAGAATGTGGTTTCTCCAGAAGCAGAAGTTGTTCTCTGATGTGCAGGAATACCCTAAAGCAAAGCGTACCTCTCATGTACTCAGTATTATAAAATATGATTTACAGTGTTTTCCTGACATAATGACAGAGAGTGAAAAGTCTTTTTAAGAAATTCGTAGCAATTTAATAAAGTCATCATACCACAGACATGTTTCTTTTTGTTGTTTTTGTTTTGTCCTCTTAGTTTTTCACTCCCTCCCCCAAATGAAGTATCCTGGCAAATTCTCCACAGAGTAAGCATGGAGAAATTAACCTCCAAGCAATACATCTGGGTGTTTACTTTGAGAATGTTTACTGAGTTTGGAACAAAAGAATATCAATCATTTTCATTAGGGCAGTTTACTGTTGTTTTTTGCTTCTCTTTCCATAGAAAAGAATAGAATCTTTGAAAACTTAAATAACAAGAAATGTGGCCATTCTAAATATAAGAACTGCTTTTCTGCTCTACCTGATAGCTGGAACTTAGGGCTGCTCTGGTCAACTTACACATACTACATATGTCCACGCAGTGTCCAGTCTTAATAAAATTAAAACTTTGAAAAGCTTGTCGTAACTGATGTTGGTTATTCCTTTCCTTCCTCTACACTGATCCTCACCAATCAGAGGGACCGATTTGTGCACCCACTCTTAACCTAAGGAAAGGTTCACGAGGCTGACCTCTTACCATTTCTTCCTGCTCATCTTTTAGGTTTCAGCTTAGACATCATTTCTACCAGAAGTCTCCCCTGACTTTATCATTCTGGGTCAACTGTTCTACTTACAGGTAGTGCAATTTACGGAAAGTGAGACTGTGTGAGTATGTATATAGTTATTTGTTATTTCTTTTACCAGGCTCCAAACACCTCCACGGCAGGGATGGGCCTCGCTCATGCGACTGACGACTCTGTTCAGTATGTCACATACTCAAGACATATTTGTTGATGGAATAGTTTGATTTCAAATGTAGGAATTCCCTTTCCATAACCAACCTGCACCTTGAGTCTTTGGTTTTGTTCTGAAAGGAAGGTTTTACTTAGGTTTAAAGAGACATGACAGCAAGCAAGAAGAAAGGCTGTTGAAGGAGTCTGAGGGATGGGAAGCCCCTGAGCTCCTGTCCCAGTTCACCCATAAGCTTTCTTCCTCAGAACCATGTCTAAAAACTTGGGCATCTTCCCAAGATGAGCATATCCTCTAACTATCCAAATCTGATGAGTCCCACAGTAGGATCCAGAAAATGCGTCTATGAGCGGATGTAAAAACAATCTAAGAACATTTTAGCAGTTTCTTTGATGCAAAGAAATGAGGACTGGTTGGATGATTGGATACAGCAAATGACACTTAACACCCAAATGGCATTTAGTGAAAAGCAACATTTACAGCAAAGCATTCTATCACTTAGTGACTAAGAATTTTAAAATAAACACGAGGTTTCTTTTACAAAGAAATGGAAAAAAGAAAAAGCTTCATGAACTTACTGGCAAGGTTGTAAAATCAAAGTCCCCATCTATGATTAGATTTGAATCCTGGTGACTGCTTGTTTCAAATCAAAGATTCTAGAAGGATACTCATTCAAACAAACACCACGCATTCTATTATTTAGGGTGGAATAAATTAATTACAGACTGCAGAGAATATTTTGCACGTGAGAATTAGTCACCAGAAAGCTCTGGGCCCTTAAAGTTGAAAGCATCAAGGGTTTGCTGTATGTGTGCGCCTTTTTTTTTTTCTCTTTTTGGCAAAGAAGTGAAAATTTATGCAAAACATTACACGTCTACCTTTTATAATTAATTTCCCAATGCCTCACCTATACATATTTTAATAATTCCTGATTTATAAGATGGTATCTGTAATAAAATTTTCTATTTTCCAATAAATGAAAAGAAGGCAGGTTCACTCCGACAACAGAGTGTCACACAATATCTGCTTGTCAGGCACCAATTTTTACTTCTTACATGTAAGTTAAAGGATAAGGAATTTATAATGCTGCCTGTGAAGGGAACCACTTTTCATACACAAATGTGATCTTTTTTTTTTCAAAGGGTAATACAACAGTACATTTACATAAACTAATCCAAACAATCTATGTATTTGACAATGGCAAACCTCACACAGACGGCCTATTGTTGGTTTACATCTTGGAGTTCTTTATATTGGCTTGTAGCACTGCTCTAGCTGTCAAAGGTTTGACTTGGACTCTAAATAAATGGTTATAGAAGTGCTGTGCAGCGATATTGGACTTCTTTGCAAAAGAAAACCTGCTGTGTGTGAATTCAAAAGCTATTAATTTTTCAGTCAAAAATATTCGTGCCTATTTCTTTTAATAAAGAAATACTGTGCTGAGCTACTAAGAGATAATGTTGACTAGTGGTAGAGAATTTTCAATAGAGCAGTTAAAAATAAATTTAGTAGGAGGTCCCCTTCAAAGTTATAATTTTCTAGAATGTAAAACATTTTTTTTTAATACTAATCAAGACAAACCTTCCATCCCTGTTCACCTCCCCCCACCCGCCCCATGCTTGTCCCTGTTTACCAGCTGCTTAACACTGGTCCTACATGAAGAATCCAGTGGTCCTTTTGTGGCCCACGGGGGCTTACATACATGGTCCTCTCTGCCAACACCCAGCCCAGTCACTCGCCAAGTGCCCTACGGGGTTTTGTAGTTCCTTTAATTGTAACCTTCCTCTTCCCAAGGAGCCCCAAGATCCACACCTTGGGTGCTGGGTCCAACCATTATCCTATCACTGTTTTTGATCCGTGGAAGAAGATAGAGATAATCTCATTCTTGTTGCTAGGTGCAAAGACTCGAACCCTTCAGTCTGGGAAAACCATTTCATTAAAGCCATCTTAAGACTTTCAGAAAGTTCCCAGGCAGTGAATGACCTGTGCAGTCAGCTACACTTCTTCGAGATAACGTCAGCCAAGTCGTCTCAGAGGCTCATCAATTTGCTTAGCTGGGTTCAAGATCTTTCCAATATCCTCCTTAGAAGGAGGGGCTGTTAGAAACAGCACAGTTGACTACTGATGCCACAACACTGAATGAGCTGGTTCTTTTTTTTCCTTGTTTTTGGTAGCCTACACATCCAGTCCTACAGCCATTTACTGTAAAATACATGGAAACTAAGGACTCCTTCCTAGTAAAAATGGATGCACGAAGTGTTTAATGATTTTATGTCCTATATCTCAGTAATGTGTTCTGTTTCAGACATTAATTTTGCCTGCCAACTGCATCTTGGCAGGCTACCATATTTGCTGGGTTAATAGTCTGACTCCGTTTTATTTCTATCACCATAAATCATACATATATGGGTGTATGTTTGCTTTATTTATAGAAAAAAATCAGTCAAAACAGATAAACCAATACTTTGCCATTACGCTGCATCATTGCATATTGATTAAAATTGCTGGTACTAACTATAGATTGTCAACGCTCAATTAATTTTCACACAGTGACTCCAAGCAAAATCAAATAAAGGCAGTGTACCTTTAAATTTTACAAATCTTAAAATCAAGAAGCAAAGCACTGTCTCCATTTTGAATAATCAGTTAAAGCTACTAGGAGAACTTTGGAAATGTAAGAGAAATACGACCATTCAAGAGATCGATTTATTACAAGAGGTCCAAGACAAAGTTTTAGGTTCAAACACGATCCTTCTGCTTCGATATTAACAGCCTGTGCTGGGATGACACCCTTCAAGGTCCAGTAAAAGGGAACAAGGCAAGAAAGAGGAGATTCTTACCAATCAAATGTAATTTCAGTGTACTGTGTTTGGTCTCCTAACTGTGAAGGAATAATTTTCATTTCAAACTCCTCAGTAACCACTAGAGCCTCTTCATAATTTAGCCTCTGACTATTCCAATAGTAGGTTTCCTATGTCTTTCCTCCGTTAGAGTTAGACTGGACTAGTCCCTGCTCTTTTCCCTAAACACCACTGTCTCTCAGCTTACCTGAGCTGAAATGCCCTTTCCTTTGCTGTCATGGTTTAGCTGTCTTCTCTGTGTTCCTACCATTCAGAAAGATTTTCTTTTTCCAGGGAGCTCTGATAATGTATTTCAGTACCTTGCCTGGGCACCAATCATTCTGCCCTTAAAGAAGAGCTGGGTGCTTGGGTCTTATGGGCAAGGACCATGTCTGAATCATCCTGTATCTCCCCAAATGCCTAGCATACAACCTTCATCATAAAGGGTAACCAGAAACAGTCACATGAATCTAATGCCTTCAAAACTCAAAGCTCTACCAAAGTAGGCTGGTCCCTCCTTCCTACGTTGGGGGTGGGGAAGTAGAAAAGGAATACTGTACATTTTGTTATTTTCCCCTTGGTGGGGATCAGTACTTACGGGCTGAGGGGCGGCTTTGGGTTCTGTAGACTTCACATGCAGGTGGGTCATCATGGCTTGCAGGCGCTCTTTGTCTTTCGCAAGCTGGTAGGAAGAAAATGCTTTGTTATTTCTCTGAGTAAAGATGCATGACTCTTTTAACACCAAAAATGATACATATTACAAATTACGCTATGGCACCATAGCACGTGATAAAATCATTTTCATTGTTTGTTTCTAAAAGCTACATGACCACTGCCAAACTCTAAGTAACCGGAGGTGCTGGTGTGCGATTTCTCAACACTAGATGCATTAGACTTTAACTGGGAAGTTCTAGACCTGCTGGCACCACGCAGTCCCATGGAACACAGACAGCTAAAAACAAATGTGAATCATGCCTATTAACCAACCTTATTCCTGAGAAAAGCCAAGGGAAAACGAGCTAGGTAGCTAAAACCCATAAATTCATCTGTTGTGGTTGTGGAAAAACTCCTAGACAGATGGATACATTTATGCAAAATTAGCTTCATCTTTCTTAACAGGTAGGCATAGATTAAGACAGTGCTGGCAAGTGATATTAGCAGGCCAGGAGCAGGCTCCAAGGGATGATAGGTTCCCATTTTCAAATGAGCATAGAATAAGCTTGCTCATTCATTTACTCAAGATTTGAGTACCTGCTATGTGCTAGTCTCATCTTAATAATTTAAGTGTCCTTATTCCATAAAAAACGATCTTCTGAAGTCACACAAGTTTCTAATTGGATATACACAGTAGGCACTGAAATACTACTTATTGGAAGCTACATCCTTTATGCTTTGCTTGGACTGCTTTAACTCCATATTTTCAATAGTTCAAGACATTTGGGCATAGGGGACACATAACGATTACTTCTGTAAAAGAAGTGGGAAATATATCCCCTAAAGATAAAGGGATAGTTAAGAGAACAGCTGTGGCATTTAGGGAAAATGGAGAAGAGATTAATATGAGAGAGAGAGAGAGAGAGAGAGAAGAGGGAGAGAATACAGTTTAATTTCAATACTTTGGTAGATCATTTGTCCAAAATAATGCCTTAGAATTAAGGAGGGACTCATTAGTTCTGTCACATAATTAACCTTAAATCCTTTAAAAATCAACAGTTTTTTAAAGTCTAAAATTATTCCCAAATAAAAAAACAAATGCACCTTATCTATTTCAATACAGTTATTTTCTAAGGAAGAAGGGGTCGGACGGGGGTCGGGGATTGTGGAAAGACAGAGAAAAGGGAAAGGGCACAAAAGGGAGAAGGGAAAAAGCTTTCAGCTTATCCCTACTGGATGACTCAGTCTCAAGCCATATCACATTTGATTTTTTTTTTTTTTCTTTTTATTCCCTTGTGGTTCAGGGAGGAATAAATTAAGAGAGAAAGAAAGAAAGAAAAAAAAAAAAAAGCCGTACAGTGTTAGCATTTATCTTTCAACAAACAGGAAATGAAAATGATACCATATTAGGAGCCACTTGATGCTATTCCTCCTCTGTTCTTTAGTAAGTTATTGAACAGCCAAACTAAAAGATTCTCTGAACACATAATGCTAAAGGAATTTAGTTTTCCAAAGAGGCTTAGAACAATTAAAATGTTGGGAATGCTATTTTTCTGCCATTATTATTCATTTTTTTAAATGTAAGTATCCTAAGCTTTTTGATGTCAAATACTCAGACTTTTTAAGAAATGTTTTGTTTTAAAGTTATCAAAGGGCAGAAGGAATTTAAAGTTGTCAAAGGGCAGAAATCAACTGTATTTTTCTTAAAAAGAAGAAGTAGTCTGTCATGCTGAACAATACAAATTAAAGGGTGAGAGGTGATATTTACTGAAGTCTGCTGAATATTAACTGTGACTTAATTTGGGGGTAAACAGTGTTGATGTAGCAATTATAAAGACTAAGTGTGGTACAAGGAAAATCCAAATCCCGAGCATTTAAAGGAAACATCTCCTCCATATTTCTGTCCAAAGGTCTACCAAGCTGATCTTTTACTGGTCAGCCAAAGGTAGCAACACTACATTGCAAACATATACCTAGAATTTGTATACACGGCCACTTTCACAAACCCTGGAGGTAATTGCCATCGGAAACATTTTCATATTTTTCCATGAGCACACTGCTTAGAATTCATCACCAATTCTGAGAGTTCTCCAGGAACCTCAATGGTACCACCCTAGTTCTGCTTTTCTAAAAGATGGACAAGGTTACAGAAAAAGGCAAAAATCTAACTTTTTGGTTTTGTTTGGTTAGTGCAAACTAATGTGTAGTATCATATTCTTGAATGAGTTTAAGACTTTAAATCAATTATAGCTCTAACACAAACTGTTTTAACAATTACAGAAACCCGCCAAATTCAGTTTTTCCTTTTTTTAGGCAAAAAGGCTAAACATTCACACCTATTGAAACCACATCCTGTCTACAATGTCTGTCTTGCATTTGTAATACTAACTGCTCCTTCCAAGAGCTTTCACATTCTTTATTACTTTTTATGCCATCATCCCATGGGCTCACTATCCCCATCAATTTTCACGGCATCCTTTCATTATTAAAATATGAGGTTTGGCCAAACATTTAATATTAACAAGTATATTCCAGCATTTCCTCTTAAACTATGAATTCCATGAAAAGCAAAGAAAAGGAGGTTGAGACATTCAATCCAAAGGCCCACTAAAATTTGGTTGACAAATTAAAAAGAAAATTTGTGTTGAAATATCAGAACAGAATTACTCTCTAAAAAACTTTCCCAGTGGGTATGGAATGAGTATCTAGCATAAATGGAATGACAATGGCCTAAACATTAGAGGGAGCTGTTTGTGCAGGGGTCATTTTAATCTATTGAGTTTGTTCAACCGTTCCGTGGAACTATGGCAGGGTGAAAACGGTTAAGGATGTGGACAAAACAATCACGCCGTGCTGTGTTCAAATCCTGGCTCAGTGACTCAACACATTATGTAACCTTTTTAATTACCTAGTTTCTCCTTCTAAATATGGAATGATCATCTCTGAACTCTGAAGGGGTGTTCTGAAGATCAGAAGAGTTCTTGCACATAATAAGCTTAGCAAAATGACTA
Organism: Piliocolobus tephrosceles; assembly: GCF_002776525.5. Taxonomy (NCBI): domain Eukaryota; kingdom Metazoa; phylum Chordata; class Mammalia; order Primates; family Cercopithecidae; genus Piliocolobus; species Piliocolobus tephrosceles. Next base: position 65,393,391 of record NC_045435.1, on the reverse strand, counting down.
GTGCTTCACGAATGCTCAACAATTTTCTCATTTTTTTAAAAAAGAAAAGTGAAATCGATCCAGTGTATCTAGACTTGTCCTGGCTGAGGATATGTTTGAAATCTGAATCTGCTTAACAGGGGTTCAGTGGAGTTTGCAGCTGGGCTAACTGGGAAGAGAAATAATTTTGATCGTTTAAAGAATGGAACAGAAAGCGAAGGAAAGATGAAGCCCACTTCTTTTTTTTTTTTTTTTTTTTTTTTTTTTGAGGCGGAGTCTTGCTCTGTAGCCCGGACTGGAGTGCAGTGGCCGGATCTCAGCTCACTGCAAGCTCCGCCTCCCGGGTTTACGCCATTCTCCTGCCTCAGCCTCCCGAGTAGCTGAGACTACAGGCGCCCGCCACCTCACCCAGCTAGTTTTTGTATTTTTAGTAGAGACGGGGTTTCACCCACTTCTTATCAATTTGTCTCACGTTCTTAGTGTAGCTTCCCCTCATCTTGGGCTGAAAGATTTTTCTACCCTTTGGCTGAAACAGGTCATCTGCTCTTCTATAAGCCATGGCCTCAAATTAGGTTTGAGATAGTCTGGGCTGTGAAAGATCAGAATTTGTGTATTGCACCCGAGCCAACTGATAACTGCCAAAGGCTAGGAGTTCCATTCAACATCCTCAAAGATACAAACTAAGATTAAACTCATTATTTTAGCAGAGAAAAGGGAACATGGTTTGGGGTTCATTTAACATCACCATTTTCTATGTTGTCAGGAGGACTAATCATTTTAAGGCCAATTTGGCAGTTCTTACTCATGAGAAACAAAACTGCTGAAATAAATGAAGGGCTTTGTATGTGTAAAAATGCTAGACTTCTTGAGGACAGATGAGAAGAAAGGGCCAAGACACTCCTTTGATTTAACAGAGGTAAAGGCTACTGTGGTTATTTCAAGTCCCTTAGCCCTATTCTGTTTTATAACTGGGGAAACTGAGGTTTGCAAGGTAAACATATCTGAGGTCAGGGAACTGGGAAAGGGCAGAAATAAGACTAGGGTCCCAGTTATATGATGCTTAGTCTGAGTTTCCCACACTAGTGTGATTCTAAGAATCACCTGGGACAGTAACTCAAATCATAGGTCATAGTCTACCTCCCCGCTCTCATGCTGAACTACTGCTCCCAGAGTTAGACGGGATTTTAAATTACGAAAAGAAAGTGTCTTTTCAAAGAGTCTCCATGGAAGCGGGGCACATGGAGTTTTAAGAGGCACCTAAATGAATGGATGAGTTCAGATTATCCCATACAATGATGATCTCCAAGTTAACCGACTGGGGTCTCACCTAAGCATGTTGGAGCCAACACTCCAACGGTGAGACCTGGAAGTAGGTATTTTTAAATAAGGACCCCAACTGTCCAAGTATAATGAAGTTAAATGGGAGACACTACTCTCTGCCATGGATTGAGAAGGCCTTCAACAGCGGCTGTATACATTTCCTCAGGAGTTTTGTATACAATGATGATCCAAAGAGATTAACCCGATTTGGGCAGAGCATATCCAGTAACACTGGATGTCTAAAGGTCTCTAAAGTACATAGGATGAAAAGAAGAAAAACAAGGGGGAGAAAAAGCAGTGACAAGAAGGAGCAGAACTCAAATTACTCTACCAAACTGAGCATTTACCAGTTATTTCTGACCCACCTTGTCCAACTATGGCTTCAGAACTTAGCACCAGTGAAAAACTTCTAAATGATTTCTTTCACACCAACTACAACATTCAGGTGGTGGCCAATATATGGCTCATTTCACCCCAATCGAAGAATTTCCCTACTTTTATTGTACTCTGTCACCATCTTAACATTCCTTACATGTGATTATTAAAGACTCTCTTGACATTTAAAGCAGACGCACACTAATACTCAGTCATAGTCTAGGAATTCTAATGCTTCCAGAGTAAGGCAGGATTTTAAATTATGAAAAATAAGTGTCGTGGTTTTCACAGAAGGCCGTGGAAGTGAGAAACCCAGAGACTCTCTCTCTTCTTTTTCTCGGCTCCGGTTACAAAGCAGTCGCAAGATGGAACTACCATGCTGTTAGGACCTCTCCTTCCCTGACATGCTCAGGGCTTGTGCAGGGAGTATCAGGAGGCTCTGTGAGGCCACTGGTATAGGAACTGTCCTGAGCATTGCCTCGAATAGGGTTAGACAGGGCCAAAGGGGGATACATTACAGATAATAAATTTGCTAAAGTCTAGGAGGCTGGTGTGATTACAAATAGCACCACTAATGGTACAGTAATCACATGTAAAGTTCGTACAGTAATTGATTTGTGTTAGGATTAATGTCTCCCTCTGCTACTGAAACTTGTGCACTTTTCTCCCTGCTGACATTTTCTTAGAGCTTACAATTCTTGGTGTAGATGATTTGGGAGATATTGGAGTGATGCCAGCATCACCGGACTCCAGCCTTGCTTTGCTACCATGGGCATGGCCCCCAAAGCCAGGTTTTAAAACCAGTTCCTTCATAGAGCCCAACAGGGCCACAATGATCCTCTGGGTGTAAGCATAAGGCAGGATCCCACGATAAAAGGAGCACAGGATACAAAGGCTGGGTTAACCTCCTAGGCTCTGCCCTTATTCACCATTGGCTTTAAAAAGTTAATCGGACCTCCTAAACCTCAGTTTCCCTATCTGGAGGGATCCCTGAAAACTATTTCTTTGACTCTTAAGAAGCCAGTGATAGTTAAAATAACCATGGATTTAGTAATACCTTCTCAAAGAACAAGAAGAAACACTACATTAAACACATTCATTAAATGTAAGACATACATTAATTTCCAAAAGTTATATTTTTCCTTTTAAAAAGTGACTCCTGGCTGGACACACTGGCCTGTAATCCCAGCCCTTTGGGAGGCCGAGGCAGGTGGATCCCTTGAGCTCAGGAGTTTGAGATCATCCTGGCCAACATGATGAAACCTTTCTCTACTAAAAATACAAAAACAAGCAGGGCATGGTGGCACATGCCTGCTGTCCCAGCTACTTGGGAGGCTGAGTCAGGAGAATTGCTTGAACCCAGGAGGTGGAGGTTGCAGTGAGCTGAGATCCTGCCATTATACTCCAGCCTGGGAGACACAGCAAGACTCCGTCTCAAAAAAAAAAAAAAGTGACTTTTAGAATCAAGGAAACAGGGTGGTGTCTACCCACAGAGGGACTGTGGGGACTCCAAGAAATTGGGGACAGAAGGCACCTCTGACAGTGCCCTGGCACACAGCAGGAGCTCAATAGCTGGCCAGTCAAATGGTTTGCAAACCAGATGAAATAATTACAAGCAGAAGATGGGGCATTCCATAGCTCTCTCCCACTGCTAGTGGAGTAGGGTGACCAACTCCTCCCAGCTTGCCCAGGATTTTTCCAGTTTTGAAACTGAAAATCCCAACTCTCAGGAATCCCTTCAGTCCAAGAAAGTAAACTGGGACAGCTGGTCACCCTGTTTTGTGTTAGACAGATGAATTTTAAGAGCAATATATTCTTCCACTATCCTTTCTTCCTTATCCTACAATCTAGGCAACATCTTCCATGGCTCCCTTTGCCTGGAATGTCCTTGCCAACAACCCTTTCCACTGTCACCTTCCCCAATCCCTCACCCCTTGCTTTCAGAAACTCTGCCTGGCAGGGAAGTTAAAGGCATCCTGGTTTTACCCTACTAGGTTGTGTATTACAGGAAGAGGCCACGCCACCTTACTTATCTGCATCCGGTGCTCTCCCTGTAATAGGTGCTTGATAAGTAGTGACTGAATGGAACAAAATCTTTAAAGAATAAAAGGCACACACACCTCCACCGCATCTCCTGCCAGGCAGATCAACCTTGGTTTGGTTGATTCCTTTTTCCCTTGCCTGCTGTCAATATTCATTTTAAAGGGCCTAGAGGCTGAGGGGTTGTAGGAAGCCTGTCCTGAACCTGCCCCTATGACACATGATGAAAACATCAGGACATCTTCATCCATCAGAGAAAACATATAGCAGTTCAGCAATGTCAAATGATCATAGAACAAGTTAAAACCACTATATGTGGTCAGAAATATGTATCTGTACCACCATTGTCTCAGCTTCCTAAGTGAAGTCAATTCTATCAGATTTTTTTTTTTTCTGTCTGTGAAATCGGATGGTTTCCCCATTCCCCCAAACAGAATTACAATCCAGCCACCACTGCAACTTTTTGTGACATCTCATCTTTAGCTTAGAGGCTAGAAGAGTTCACATGAATGTCCCACCTAAGAGGACCCAAGTAATCTGGATTCATATGAATTTACATCCCCAGGCCCATGGCCAGTGGACAGTGGGTGCCCAATATTGCGGAAGCTTCAAGTGTTTCCTTATAATCCTGGCCATGGCATTTCTCAGTAGGGAGTTCTTATCCTCAAAAACTTTGTACTTCCCGTGTCTCTGTCCATCTGTCGTGATGGGGGTAGAGGGAAGACTGCACATTTCATAACCTATATAAGATTATGTATACTGATTATGGGAATTTTCTCCACTCCATTGCTAACTCATCTCCTTGTCTGTACATCATTCCAGAAGAATCCGTCAAAAAGGAACAGATGAAATCTTACTGCATTCCCTGACTTCAAAAAACCATGTATGTCATTGACAAAAATGATTTTTGTGGTGTTTGTCTCACTGTTAGGTGTCTATGTGTATAGTATAAGGACCTCATACACTTCTCCGGGTTTACACTTTTAGACCCCAGGTAATAGCTGGGGTCCTTTGGTAAAATGTTTAAAAATTATAACTGTCTTCGGAATAATGAAATGCAGTAAGAAATGTTTGAAAAGGCTCAGAAGGCCCACTGAGATGTCTTCTTCACTCTTCTCTAAATGAGACCAGTAGAAGGTTGTAACAAGAGAATGGAATTAACCAACCCTTCTCTGTTAACAAGCTGACATAAACATTCTTTCTACTGCTAAGAAAACATTCACCATATATTTTTATATCTCTCAACAAAAATTTAACAAATATAGATGTACCTTGCCTTTTGTAATTGATATTTCTATTGAAACTTTGGTTTTGTAAATCAAGTCATATTTTATGATTTTTTTTTTTTTTTGAGACGGAGTTTCGCTCTTATTGCCCAGGCTGGAGTGCAATGGCGCGATCTCAGGTCACGGCAACCTCCACCTCCCAGGTTCAAGCAATTCTCCTGCTCAGCCTCCCAAGTAGCTGGGATTACAGGCATGTGCCACTGTGCCCGGCTAATTCTGTATTTTTAATAGAGATGGGGTTTTTCCATGTTGGTCAGGCTGGTCTCGAACTCCTGATCTCAGGTGATCTGCCTGCCTCAGCCTTCCAAAGTGCTGGGATTACAGGCGTGAGCCACCGCGCCTGCCCGGCCTCAAGTCGTATTTTAAATACACAGGGACAGGACAGCTCTCATGCACAGTGCTGATTAGACAGTCTAAATCAGTCTCCATAACCCATTGTCTTTATTTCTGCCCAGCTGCCTGAAATCTCACCAGTAGAGCCTTGAAGGCTTTTCAGTTTAATTCAAGTGTAGTATTGTACAGATAGCTCTATGGAGGGGAACATCTCTAGCCATTATCCCCTATGGCTAACAGTAGTTATTTTGGAAAAATTGTATCTTTTTCTTTAGGGAGGTTTGTCTGACAGATCAGAGACACAAGGGCCTTCCATTTGGGGTAAGAGAAAAGGTTTCTGGGGTTTAAATTCAAGAAGGCCGTCTAGGTACATAGCGCTTAAGTGACCTTCACCAGCTTTGGTTACTTCTACAGCTACTGTGCCCTCTGAATTCTCCTGTGGAATCCTTTCATGATGACCCTCTAGGTTAGACAACCTGAACCTCCGTCAATGTATATGGTAAGATTTGATCTGAGCTTACTGGGTTTGTTTTTACGATGGGGCACATGTGTGGTCTATCTCAACCACAAGTGAACACTTAAGTACCGTGCTGCAGAGAGAGGTCTTGCAAGTCTGAGTGGCAGGGGTGATTTCTCCTCCTCCTCTAATACAGTGATCGTCGCCTTTTGGGAATTGATGAAAACTTAACTGCTCTTTCCTGTAGTGCTAAGTGGTACAAATGTTTTTCAAATTCAAGTTAATCAATGATAATTTTATAACACACTTTGAGAGATACTTGGAGGTTCAAGTTTTTCCTGGACTGATAAATGCTTTAAGAAATATGAAGTAGGCCTTGGGTCAGTAATGTGCAGGTCATCCCCTCTAAAGGAGGTGACGCACCAGTCTGTGGCTGAGAGAACAAGGGAGGGACGATGCTAACAGAAAACAGAAATAGGCTATTTGAGGACAAGTACACCTCTTTAAAGTATTCCTGCTGCTGGAGGGACCTGATTGCCCCAATAACTCAGGTTCTATGGGCACAATGACAGGGAGCCAAGTAAGTTAAAAAGTATGTTTCTAGACACTGGTACATTAAGTGGCAAATGGAACAGCACAAGCCTAGCAATGCTGAACTGCAGAGACAGAGGAAGCCTATAAAGAATAGATTCCTTTGAGTATAACTGTACTATGTCCCAAATGCCCCCATATGTGGTAGGTCTGCAACTCAAAGACTCAATCGAATCCTTGATTAAGGCTTCTCCTAACTGTGTCTCAGGGAAAGGGTTCTTTAAATACTAAAAATTACTAACATTTTCTTATCTATTTCATCTGATCAAATGGTAACTAATGGATATAATCTGCTTTGGCCTGGCCCCTTTCTAGCATTGAAAGTCTCTTTTGAATAAATTTCTGGTGTTCTCAAGAACCTGTTAACGTCAGCTAGCACTGTCCAATGAATGGACAGTCTCACTAGCAAATTATTTTGTAGTCAATTCTTCCTTCTAGACTGTAAGAACTTGGAGGGCAGCTTTATCTGTTTTAATCACTGTACTTTGCAGTAGCTCCAGCAGGATTCCTGCTATCTGAAAGGTTCGAAAATGCTTGCTAAATGGATAAGTGGATGGATGAATGAAAGGGTGGGGGGATGATCCAATGGATGGGTGGATGAAAGAATGAATGAATATCCCTCGTCCAGCTTTCCATGACCTCCAAAACTGGCAGGCACTTGCCTTGTGAAGACGCTAGTAGGGAAAACTGACCCATGTAGGAGACTAGATTGGTTTTATACACCCTTGCTAAAAGGAAGAGATAAAAGGGGGTGAACAGAGCTTTAGGCAGCCAGAACCTAAGGGGGCAAGCTGCTAATACGGTAATACAAATTGTTTTTCTGATCCTCTTGACCAGGGGTGCCTGGCAAACTTCTGTAAGAGCCAGATCATAAATATTTCAGCTTTGCAGGCCATGTAGATTCAGTTTCAATTACTTGACTCTCCCTACTGTAGAGAAAAGCGGCAACAGGTAATAAGTAAATGAATGGGCATGGGTATGGCTGTGTCCTCATTTAATTTTATGTATGAACACTGAAATTGGAATTCCTAGACTTTTTACCAGTCACGAAATAATGTTCTTCTTTAGATTTTTCCCTCAACCATTTAAAATATAAAAACATTCCCTAGCTTGTGAGATTTGGCCTGAGGTCTGTGGGTTGCTAACCCCTGCTCTCAACGAGATCTATGTCATCACTCTGATAATTCCTCAAGCTTTGCAGAAACAGAACACGTCAGAATTAGCTTGTTGTCCCTTCCTCCATTACAACAAACTCCCCCCCAAAAACATTATGAGGAACGACCACATTATACTAACTTCTGGCCAGATCATCTTTGATGTCTATCACAAGTTGAAAAACCTGCCTTCAGTTTGATTTATAGCTGAAGGATAAAAGGAAATCTAGAAATAAATGCAATCTATAAATAATCAAAGAATCCTTATATGTTTGTACTACTTCTAGGCCACACCTACCAAAAAAACAACAAGAAAGCTGCCAGGAGATAAAGACTTAATTTATTGATGATGGTCTAAATCTTTTCCTTCTCCTAACCTCTTTTTGTGGAGAGTGAAGAATAATTCATAAAATAAATGCTCACTTCTTGAGTAATTAACAATGGCTGAACACTCTAATCTGTAGTCTAGAACGGCTACCTGACAAACCGTGACAATTCTAGTCAACGATTTATTTTAGCCCATCATTAAAAATTTAACGTTATCAAATAAATAAATGCAGGAGCTTCTATCACTTTATAAACACCACCACCAATACGTACAAATTCAGGTAGAAAGTTAGTTTATTCTTTCTTTATTTTTGAGACGGAATCTCGCTCTGTCGCCCAGGCTGGAGTGCAGTGGCACAATCATGGCTCACTGCAACCTCTGCCTCCCGGGTTCAAGCAATTCTTTTGCCTCAGCCTCCCGAGTAGATGGGATTACAGGTGCCCGCCACCACACCTGGCTAATTTTTCTGTTTTTAGTAGAGACAGGGTTTCACCATATTGGCCAGGCTGGTCTCGAACTCCTGATCTTGTGATCCGCCTTCCTTGGCCTCCCAAAGGGCTGTGATTACAGGCCAGATCTTCCAGTTTATTCTTTTGAATCCAGTTTGTCAAGGGCTGCGTCTTAATCATAAAAGAACTGTGGGGGTGGGTTACATCTACTACTGTTTTTTTCTTCTCAATAAACATGTTAATGTAAAGATGTTTCCAAAGACTTATTTTAAAATGTTGAGATTTTATGATGTGCCCTTTTCCTGTGTAAATATCTTACTGTTCTAATAAGTTTATATCCAGAGTTTGAATGGAAAAATATTAACTGGCTAACAAAAATAACTTTCGAGAAAAATCCTACTAAAAAATGTAATTTGTCATATAAGATGATAACTAATTTAAAAAAATCCTTTCTATCCTGAAAAGTCACAACAAAAAGTTTAAGTGTGTTTTGGCTGATTTTTCTCTGCAACTATTTGAAGCTGTAAATGACTTAACTCAGTAAAATTCCAAATGTAATTATCTTCTGTACTTAGCCTAGGGCTCTCCATATATCTCAGCATTGCTGTCTTGCATACAAAATAGGCTTTTCGATGGCTGGTAACAATATAATGTACAACATTGTTTTAATTTCCCCTAGTCGGCTAACCTCTTGCCTACACTGAACCAGCCAGAGGAAGAAGCCACTGTGAGTCATCAAGCACTCAAAAGCATTTTGGAACTTGGCTGCATAAATGGGGGTTGCAGGGTCAGGCAGTTGCAATTGTACATTTTAATAATCTCCATTTCTGACCCAATTTTTACTTTTAGAAACTAATTTTCTATTAATTATACCAAGAATGGAATTATTGTTAAAATATGGTAGTTTATCAAGTTATACCCGGAAGTACAACTCACATTAAAAAAAATTCCCCATCTCTCACACTGTGATTTCCAGGAAAACCTGCAAACTTCATTTTCCCTAGTCATAAAGCACATTCAACATAGCCATGGTTTCTAAATACTAGATTATCTATATATAAATATATATATGATATATACATTCTATATTAATATATCTGATTATGTGCATGTGTGTTTAAGATGTGCACAGTGAACTCTCAATTATTCTTAGTGGTGGAGAGAAAAAAGGACAATGCAAAATGAGAAATAAACCCACATATAACTTCCATTGCGACTTGGGAAAACATGGCTTTGTGTGTGCTGCCTTGCCATCTTGGTCTCTCGCTCGCTCTTTCTCTCTTCATTCACATTCATTCTCTCAATCTCTCTCTCCCCAGCTTGTCTTCCTAGCTCCAGTTTAATCATATGAGCGACGTCAAGGACTTACACTGACAACAGATAACCAGAAAATGCAAAGAAGTGAGAAGAGAGGGAAAGTGAGAGAGAGATGGAAACATTCAAAGTGGCCGCTGAAGAGTTGGCTGCATACACACAGGTGCCCAGAATTTGGAAACCTCTGAGCAGCAGTTCCAAGGAGTGAACTGAGGCTGAACCTGCCCAAAGAGGTAAAAAATAAAATAAAATAAAATAAATAAAATAAAATAAAATAAAATAAAATAAAATAAAATAAAGGACAATGACAGGTTTTGGACCTTCCATTCAATAATGAGTACACAGGAACTCATTACAGAACACTACAGAAATTTGGAATTGGAGGCATACTGAGGTAATATTAAAAATAAATGTGGTTTTACCTGTAGCTCTAACTGCTGTACAACCTGCATTTGTACTCTACATTGGGCTGTACTTCTATCGTCCAGCGCATGCTCACTGTTGAGATGTCTGCAACAATACATAGAAAATCATTAAGTGAAATGGAGAAACAAAAAGGAAAATATAAGTTACCAGGATGTTTAAGCATAAACTAGGCAGCGGGTCTAGCTCCCAGGAGACAGTAGTCCAGGGGGTGGCCTGCCCGTTCCGTTCCCACCCTTTAATGCTGTCATTACGTATAAAGTGGCACACACTGTTATCACCCAAAGAAAAGTCTTCCAGGGAGAAGTTCTGCAGGACATCTGGAGATAACCGTTTACACACAAATAAGTTTAAGAAATTCAGCCAGGGTGGCATTTCAAGACCACCTCAATGGGCAGCAATCAGAGACAGGGCCTACTAGGTATTTCAGAAGAGTCTAATTTGTATGGGTTGGAACAGGATCATCTGACCACAGGAAAACTGACTTCATATAACTGATGATACATCCATGTATTGAAATGCATTCACATGAATGTCAGAAATGGCAAACGGTAGAAAAGCAACTTTAAACATATG
>NC_045435.1:65292766-65377766 GCF_002776525.5 Piliocolobus tephrosceles | reverse complement strand
GACACTATTGCTAATAATAAATTTTACCATTTAGACATGGCCATAATATGGTAGACAGTGTCAATAAAAGTATGGAGCAAAGATGATCCCTGTCTTTTAAGTAATGCCTTCTAATTACATGCCGGAAATGATCACATGAAATACCTAAGCTAACCAATGGCTCTTAAAATATAAGAACACTCAACAATGCATCTACAGTGATATAGATGTACCGCATGCATATATGCAGTTATATGTAGAATTAATTGCATAAGTAGACATTCAAAAAATTTTCCAATGTTTTCAAAGCCGACAAGAAAAATTTAAATTTAATTTGCATTTCTAACGAAAATCTGTTTGTTGAAAAAAAAGTGCGTTCAAATGTTATTTGCTTCCTTTTGAGCAAAGTGGTGGCACTGGGCCTGTTATCTTTGGCAAACTTGTCTAAACTTTTCTATCTAATATTCTATATATCACTAGAGGGCACTGTGGTATTTAGGCCACTTTGACCTCTTCGAGTACGAAGAAAGGTCTTGAACTCCTGAGCAATGTCAGAAAGGTTAAAAAAGACACATTGAAAGGGAAAAAAAAAATGTTTTTCGTAACACCCTATTTTTATTTTTCTAAAACCAATAAAAAATGCATGATAAGTAGAAAAGTCAAATTCATAAAAATATACAGCTCATTTTGCAATACTCAAAGACTTGTCACCTCAGATCTGATGGGGAAAATTTTCATCCTCATCTTCTTGAGATTTAAATTGTGAGGCTGGAATTTGATTTGCATACATCCACAATTATAGACAGCTATTCCCTCTACATGGCTGAAGTCTCCTGCACTAACTAGAGGTAATTTCACTGCAGAACATTCAGGCGTGCAAGCTGAGAGCCACAAATGGGTTTGAAACAATTTATGATATCCGGCCTCCTTCGACATGTATTAGCATATACCTGGTTTCTTTAACATACACTTTGTTTTTCCAAAACCACAAACATAGTTGCTGGAATTTCATGTGGAAGTGCTTAAGGGGCTGAAAGTTAACACCTTTGTGATCCATGCTGCCTCATGGTGGCTGTTAAACAAAAGCCTCTTTGTCGAGGCTTTCTTGAAATGTTTTCTTAACATGTTCCAAGTAGTTTTAGGCAGGGAACTAAAGTAAACAAGATGTTACCATGATAAAAACACTTGTGAAAACATTACAGAGCACACTTAGTAGTTTCTTTCACATAAAACTCTTCACAGTTTTGAAAAGTAAAATTCACAGAAAAAAAATTTTAAAAAGCAAATTACCAATGAAATGTCCTCTACTGTCTACAGCTTTCGACCTTTTGGAAAGGGTCAAAGTTCCATCTCTGGGCGGCATCTTCAACATTTCTCTGTCTTCCATTAGAGCACATAGACAGTTTATTTTGGCTTTCAGAAATTACATACATCTGACTAACAAGCAAGGGAATTTTTGTTTTGTTTTGCATGGAGTTTTTCTCCGTGAGAAATCACCAAGAGAAAAAAATTCTTTTCAAATAGGATACTAAGCAAGGATACAAAGGATATTTTTAGTAGATGTTATACAAGTGGCCACCTAAAAGAAAAACTAGGGGAAATGGGAACATTTTCCCACAAGCACATAAGAGTACCTGGTGTTTGTGAAACTATGGGCCTGCGTCTGATTTTACATTCTAAGTTAAAAGCAGGGAAATGTGGTCAGGGTTTAACCTTCAAATCTTCTCCTCATTTTGCCAATGCATTATATGAGCATTAAAAAAAGGGAGGGGTAGGAAAGGGAAGAATTACAGATCCACGTTTTTACTGGTAAAGATTGTGTCTTTCACCTGGTTTGAAAAGAAGAAAAAAAAAAAGGACTCAAGTGGGGAGAGGATGGAAGAACACTGATGAGCTTCACCTCTCTGGATGATATGAGACTTGTTTTTGTTTTTCCCTTACCGGAGGATTCCAAGCAATGCAGGGCTGGACAATTTCATTAGAGTTAGCACAAGCACCTGCTGCTATCAGTTAGCGCTAACAAATGCAACACTCACATGATAACTCATGGTTGCTAGATTAAAAAAAAAAAAAAAACACTAAAACTGCAAGTTGTTTTCAGAAGAAACAGGGAAATAAATGCGTACAACAGACTGGGTATCTGCTGATTCTGATAAAGCGTCCCTCTGTTGGCGGTGAGGGAAAGACAACAGGATGGTTATTTGTACAGTATTTATCTTTGAAATCAAGGGCCCTGTGGTATACCTCACCTTGGGAACAAACGCTGCAGAATGATCACAGAAAAGTGTCAAATCTCTGGTTCTGATTTACCAACACTTAGGATATTTCTTCCTCAGGAGGGAAAAAAATACGCTTCAGTTTTAGACCCGTGAGTGCCCCCTGCCACCTCTCTTTTTTATGAACCCCTCTCTCTGTTAACAGTGGCACAGTATTGACAGATGGGATTTTTATCCTGAAGAACCAAGCTTGGCCTCTGTAACAGTTACAGCTTATTAATCTGGAGCTGCAGAAGACCAGAAAGCTGTTACCTGGCAAAATCACTTCCTCTCCCTGGGTCTGAACCCTAAAAACTGGGTAGAAGAACCCAAGATCGAGGAAGTATAAAAACCATGGCTGGTCAATGAAATCATGGGGCATGACTCACATGGATACCTCCCCCTAAATATGACTAACTTGAGGGTTCTGTGAATCCAAGCTAACATAACCCTGGATAGCTATGTCCGGGGCCACAAATGCATTCCTCAGCTAAAAAACATGTTGGTGAAACCAAAAATGCTACAGAGCACACCGTGGTCCAAGGGACACAGTCATACTCGTTCCTTGTTCCTTATGCATGGTCAACGGCTGCTTTTGTACCCCAATGGCAGAGCTGAGTCGAGTTGCTGTGACAGAGACTGTGTAGACTACAATGCTGAAAATAATTACTGCCTGCCCCTTTATGGAAAAAATGTGCCATGCTGTCCCCTCTGTGTGGGACTTTTTACCAGAGGTCTCTGATTAAAACATTCTATTACAGAACAATTTCTTCTGATATATCAACGCTTCGTATAGTCACAACTCCTCTTCCTAGGTAGAAGGTCGGAAATTTTTGGATATTTAAAATTACCCATCCTTGAAATATAAATGTATCTAAGTAGGTTAAGAGGTTCTAATGCTTTTAAAGAGTGCCCAGTATGGGCTAGGCAGTTTATATGATGTACCTTTTATTTATTCATTCATTCATTTAATTTTTAGAGACAAGGTTTTGCTTTGTTACCCAGGCTACAGTACAGTGTGGCATGAGCATAGCTCACTGCAGCCTCAAACTTCTGGGCTGAAGTGAGCCTCCCACCTTAGCTTCCCAAGTAGGTAAGACTATGGGCACATGCCACGGCACCCAGCTGATTTTTTTTTTTTTTTTTTTGGCAGAGACAGGGTCTTGCTATGTTGACCAGGCTGGTCTCACACTCTTGGCCTCAAGAAATCCTCCCACTTCAGCTTCCCAATGCATTGGGATTGCAGGGGCAAGACACTCATGTCTTGCCTGGTGTACCTTTTAATTCTAACAACCCTAAAAAGTGGTTAACATCCCAAATCACATGTGCTGATACTGAGGCTCAGATGACATGTGGCTAGTTCAAAGAACATATTAATAGTGTCTTCACTACCCAGTCAGCATTTCTCCAAAACTTTCTTTACATCCATTGCCAAGTAGAAAGCAAACTGTCAATAAAAAGTGCTGCCTCTAACCAGGCTATATAATGAAGCAGTTAAGAATAAGTCTTCTGAAGCCAGACTGCCTGGGTTTGGACCTTGGCTCCATCTCTTATTAGTGTGTGACCTTGGGTAAATCACTTAACCTCTCTGGGCTTTAGTTTCCTTAACTGTATGCTGGGAATACTACTACAATACTAGCATATGCTGTTTGTGAGGATTAAATGAGTTAATATATGTGAAGCATTTCGGCACTATGCCTGTTTTAAGGTTCAGCACTATTTAATTATAAACTATTACTAGAGGAGTGGAAAATCAAGGGAATAGAAAGTAGGTAAAAAAGAAAAAAAAATCTATGAAGTAACAATTAAATCGAGGTCAAAGCAATGCTACCTTTATTAAGTAAGAATACCAAGGAGAATTCAAGCAACACTGCTATCAACTTGCCTAAACCATAAGAAATCCCTTCTAAAAAGAGAGGGACAACTGAAGAGAAGCATAGACTAGAAAACTTTTGGTCCACTGAAGCAACTGAAGATGCTTTCAGGATCTATGAATCCAGCAATCTGAGCAAAGTACTTGATGCATTACTCTCTGATGACAATGACTCCCCCCACCCCGCCCAGTGACATCATTCAAAGAAGCCAGGTGGTTTTTATTTGAACCACAGAAGTTTGCTAGCTTCTTTCAGTTCGGTTCAATGGAAAACAAAGTTGGTTTCATCAAAGCCAATTTGATTTCCCTTTAGACTGAACAGAGAAGTGGGAGACGTGAATCTACAAAAAGACTAATTTATTTTCCACTGCACCAGGCAAGATCCTGATACCTGAAGACAACTCTGAATTTCCAAGAGTTAAAATCATGTTGTAGAGGAAAGAGTTAAAATCATGTTGAAATCCTGAATTTGTTACATACAACCAGTCAGCGTGTAACTCAGGAAAGCATCTAGGGGAGTTTCTTCTTACTCAGCATTTGCTCTCCCTTTGCTACTTTACAATATTCATTTTTACATTCTTGAACCAACTCTCTCATACCTAGCCTCCATGTGGTTCACGTGGGGTGAACATCTCCCTCTGCTCTGGAGGCGGCATGTAATGCAACCCTGGGGACGTCATTGTGATTGGCTCAGAGCTAGAACACATGACTCAATCTGGGCCAATGACAGTCTCCCTAGGGCTTTGTCTGGCGCTACAGGGGAAGACACACACTCTGGGACTGATAAACCTGTCCTCTTCAGTTCCACTTGGAAACAGCCCCCAAGTGAAGGCAACACAGAAAAACAGAGCTAATAGACAATCAATACTCCAAAAGCCTTGGTTAAACCAGGATCTAGCCATGCTTGAAGCCAGCTGTACCACTGGACTTCCTAGCTATAGGGGCCAATTATCATCCCTCATTTATTTATTTTTTTCACTTAAGCCAATTAAAGTTGGGTTTCTGTAACTTACAAACAAAAGTCATCTTACAAATATAAGTCAATAAGTAAGTACCAGGAAGTAACCAAGCAACAGTTGCAGGTTGATAGTGGGCATTCCAATTCCACTGAGCAAACAGGAACTGAGAACATGTCGTGTCATGTGCAAAACCACAGTAAATAATTGATAGGTGGTTTCCTATACAAGTGCCAGACTCCTAATATCTTTAGAAGAGAAATGGGCTTTTTTATAGGAATTGAATCTAGGCCCCAATTCTAATGATCTTTATTTTCTTTAATACTAAAATTATTCTCTCTTCCTTTTGGGATAATCTCCTAACAAATAGAACCTAATTGTCAGCTCACATAACAAACGAACCTATGATTTGAGGATTTTTTAGGGTAGGAATATTTTAGCCATTAACAAAATGTTTAAAATGGGTCTAGAAACTGTCGTTTCCCTTTCTGACTCTAAAACTGATATATGTCCCTGAGCTTGTGGATAGCAATTTTAGAGTTCTAGAGATTTTATAACAATAAATCATATTTACAGATGTTTATTAGCCATTCTATAGGTGGAAGAAATCGCACTAAGATATTTATCAAACCTAGCACTGGTGTACAAGAAAAAATCAGAATTTAAAAGTGGCTCTGCCAAATTCTTTTTCTCTCATTATATAAATATGATTAGGCAATTGATCAGGAAAGAACAAAACTAAGATTCTATAGTGAGTGATTTCTAAACAAAACAAAGCCCACTATCACTAATCTGAATAATAATAATTGTAAAGGGTTGTTGCTTAATTTAAAATAAAGCATTGCTGATCTTGATTGTTCATATTTAGAAGCAATTTCGGACATCTCTTTTAAAATATTTCTAAGTACTTAAGTTTTCAATGACCACATACTGCTCTCAGAGTATAATACTGAGGCAAGTAAGCTATGAAACAGATTCACAGGCTTCCATTCATTAACCAAAAATTTATATTCACCAAAACTGCTTGCAGGTAACACTAGATATCTCTCTAAGGATGGCTTTATTACAATATTTGTATCCAGGTTCATGAAGACAGATACAGAGACTGTTCTAACAATATAAAGACCACACAAAACTGGAGACTTGCACATAAATCAGCTCACCTCTGTTTCCCTGGGGCTTGAATGAGAAAGAAAAGCTAGAAGGAGATGGTCCCCAACACCCAATTTGTAAACCATCACACATCCAGATGTACACATGGGCATATGTTATAGTTATACACGTCCATATATTATAGGTATACATGTGCATATGTGATTACATGTCTATATCATGTAACATATTGAATTCATAGGTTAATGATTCAATGATATTATGAATATATTTATATGATACAAAAATGCAGGGCAGTTTGGTCTAAATTTTTTTTTTTTAACTGACAAGATAACACAGGTAAGGAATAGCATAGAAGCATTTCACTTCAGCTATGAGATTAACGTATTTCCTTACAGCGATGCTTTATAGGTGTTACAGCTTCAAATGGGCCAACCCGGGTTTTAGTCATACTTAACAGTAGAAATTAAAGTTACTCCACTCTCCGTATAAGGACAAGAACCCGAACAGAAGTCAGTATCAATATAGGAAGTTAAGAATCAAATTGTTAGCCTTCCTCGGCATCCACTTTCTACATTTATATAATAAAGAATGGGTCCAATCACCCAGCTGCAATTGGCCAGTAATTGTCACCAATTTTATAAAAAATATAGTGCACATGCAATTGCTTCAAAGTGAATAAACTACCTAGGAATCCAACTTACAAGGGACGTGAAGGACCTCTTCAAGGAGAACTGCAAACCACTGCTCAACGAAATAAAAGAGGACATAAACAAATGGAAGAACATTCCATGCTCATGGATAGTAAGAATTAATATCATGAAAATGGCCATACTGCCCAAGGTAATTTATAGATTCAATGCCATCCCCAGCAAGCTACCAATGACTTTCTTCACAGAATTGGAAAAAACTACTTTAAAGTTCATATGGAACCAAAAAAGAGTGTGCATTGCCAAGACATTCCTAAGCAAAAAGAACAAAGCCGGAGGCATCATGCTACCTGACTTCAAACTATACTACAAGGCTACAGTAACCAAAACAGCATGGTACTGGTATCAAAACAGAGATATAGACCAATGAAACAGAACAGAGCCCTCAGAAATAATACCACACATCTACAACCATCAGATCTTTGACAAGCCTGACAAAAACAAGAAATGGGGAAAGGATTCCCTATTTAATAAATGGTGCTGGGAAAACTGGCTAGCCATATGTAGAAAGCTGAAACTGGATCCCTTCCTTACACCTTATACAAAAATTAATTCAAGATGGATTAAAGACTTAAATGTTAGACCTAAAACCATAAAAACCCTAGAAGAAAACCTAGGCAATACCATTCAGGTCACAGGCATGGGCAAGGACTTCATGTCTAAAACACCAAAAGCAACAGCAACAAAAGCCAAAATTGACAAATGGGATCTAATTAAACTAAAGAGCTTCTGCACAGCAAAAGAAACTACCATCAGAGTGAAGAGACAACCTACAGAATGAGAGAAAATTTTTACAATCTACCCATCTGACAAAGGGCTAATATCCAGAATCTACAAAGAACTTAAACAAATCTACAAGAAAAAAATCAAACAACCCCATCAAAAAGTGGGTGAAGGATATGAACAGACACTTCTCAAAAGAAGACATTTATGCAGCCAACAGACACATGAAAAAATGCTCATCATCACTGGTCATCAGAGAAATGCAAATCAAAACCACAATGAGATACCATCTCACACCAGTTAGAATGGTGATCATTAAAAAGTCAGGAAACAACAGGTGCTGGAGAGGATGTGGAGAAATAGGAACACTCTTATACTGTTGGTGGGAATGTAAACTAGTTCAACCATCGTGGAAGACAGTGTGGCGATTCCTCAAGGATCTAGAACTGGAAATACCATTTGACCCAGCCATCCCATTACTGGGTATATACCCAAAGGTTTATAAACCATGCTGCTATAAAGACACACATGCACACGTGTTTACTGCGGCACTATTCACAATAGCAAAGACTGGGAACCAACCCAAATGTCCATCAATGATAGACTGGATTAAGAAAATGTGGCACATATACAACATGGAATACTATGCACCCATAAAAAAGGATGAGTTCACATCCTTTGTAGGGACATGGATGAAGCTGGAAACCATCATTCTGAGCAAACTATAGCAAGGACAGAAAACCAAACACCGCATGTTCTCACTCATAGGTGGGAATTAAACAATGAGAACACTTGGACACAGGAAGGGGAACATCACACACTGGGGCCTGTTGTGGGGTGGGGGGAGGGGGGAGGGATAGCATTAGGAGATATACGTAATGTAAATCGCGAGTTAATGGGTGCAGCACACCAACATGGCACATGTATACACATGTAACAAACCTATACGTTGTGCACATGTACCGTAGAACTTAAAGTACAATATAAAAAAAAGATGATACCTCCAACAACAAAAATATATATATTTTTTATGTATAGTGCATATGTCACTGATTTAATATGTAAGGGCATGATAAAAGTAAGCGCTAAATAACTGCAAGTTTAATACTGGGATCATTTTTTTCTTTTTAAATCCTTGTCACTCTGAAAAATGGGTAAATACAGGCTCTAACTGAGACTTATGCCTTTGGATGTAAGTCTTTTTCCCATTGTAGTACAACCCTCAATAGATTTTGTAACTATTCCTATGACAGTGCGCTAGACCTTGTGATTTAGAGTCCACTCTCAAAGGGTTGAAGTGAAACTCTCCATCAAAAAGGCATTTTATGAGCAAAGCATGAACAGTGGGAGGTGTTGTCTGTGTAAAATAAGAAAACAAAATAAAATCTTTCTTACTTTAGAAATGATTGGAAATCTTCGCACACTGCTTCACAGCCTGGCCACTTGCATACACCATGTCCATAGAGAGGATGGCTATGGGGGTGCTCCTCATGGGACAAACTGAAAGAAAACACACAGAAGACCAGAGAATGAATTTGCTGCCAAGAACCATTCCACCAGACGAGGATAAAAAAGGCAGGAGGAGCCCACATGGCCAAATGTGGACAAGACAAATCTGTGATTTCCCCCATCCCGTGTAATTGACTAATTAATTCTGCATTGTTTGCTAAAAGCAAGAATTAAATTATACCTAAATGTATTTAGTCAAATGTTAGAAATGTACATCTATGTACGAAAAAGTGTTTGACAGGCTTTTGTTAGATGCAAAGCTCTTTACTCAGACTGCGAAGGAGTCTTTAAAAAGCTAGAACTTATTTAATCTACATAATGAAAATGATAAAATCTGTACTTGATTTTGAGATTCTCTTGCTATATCTACAAGGAATATCACCCATTTTCTTCCCTTCCCTTCCCCCAGAAACTGCCTTCATATAATCCCATATTTTTTCCCAAGTTAATTTTATCTAGCAAAGAAGAGTACAATTAAATAATTTAGAATAATACCAAAATAATTTAGCAAGACAAATGTATCCAAGCAGATGATTACTTTTTTTTAAAGCTAATAATGGCAAGAAGATTATATTCCTAAAATTCCTAACACCAAGAGTGAGAGAAAATTTGGCATGAACACGAAGGGGTTAATCCTCCAGTGGGGTTCCAATCAATACGTAATGATCTGGCCACACGGATCCAAGTCATGGGATGCTTTGATCCGCACCATGTGGTGCTCGGGGAACAGTATCTGTTGCACTCGCTGATGAACCATATTCTCAAATATTTTCTCTATTATATTTCTGCATCCAGACTTCTTTCAGACAAATTATTTTTACAGTTGTTTCCATAACCTTAAATTCCATCAGACAGAAATGTAAAACTAACATTGAGAGTTCTGTTTCGTACTCAAGTGCATTCCCTTCCCGGGAAGGGCTATTTTGCAACTTACTCGACTGTCTCTGCCTGACTTTGAACTTCAAGCACAGTGAATGATGATTACACAAGCACACACACGCGTGCGCGCACACACACAAGAGGCCTGTATTTCATTTCATATTGCCATCAGGATGTATATTCATGTATTTTATCAATTTACATTCATAGAGCAGATGTACACAAACGCCACTTGTCCCTGACTTAGACAACCCACAGTAAGTGTATTATGAACACAAACCAAGGAGCCTCGAAAGTAAACACACAGACACACAGAACTACATCTGATCAAAGATCATTACGTCTCCCTATGACTTTTGAATAATTTTGCTGGAAATCTAGTACAACTTAAAGATAATAACAAGCTATTTTGTCCTAACAAAGAAAACAGGTCTTAGAATTAAAAAAAAAAAAAAAAATTTTTTTTAAAGGTAGAAAAATAACTTATAAAAATACAGAAAGGTGCCCCTCATACAAGAAAGGAAGACAGCAAGGGAACTCAAGTAGCTATAGTGAGATTTATAAAGCCAAACAATAAAAGGATATTCCCTAAGCAGTTAAGAGGGTAAAACTGCATTGGACCCAAGTAAAGAATTACTACCTATTTGTGTCCATCTTCAGATCTGTGAATGAATAAAATAGATAGTATGAAAAAAGAATTTTAAAAATTTATTAACAGTATTACAAATGAAAGAATACTTCAACAGTAGTAGAATTCTCAGATACTCTAAGGGGGAAGAAAATCATTTCAAAAGAAAACTTTTAATCAATAGCTTAAAAAGAAGAGAAAAATATCCCAACTTTAATAGTTATTTTCTTTAGCAATTTTGAGATTATTCTTGTAACTTTAAAAGAGTAAAATATTTTTGTTGTAGAAAACTTGAAAATCCTGAAAAGAAAAAAAACTACCTTCAAGTACACACACACTTGATAAGGTAAGGCATGAATATTTATATCATTCTTTTACATTTAACTTAATTGTGTAAATACTTTCTCACGTTCTCAACTCATCTTCAAAAATCTTATTTACTGATGGGTAATAGTCCATTGCATGCCGTCTTAACTCTAATTATATGCCAACATTTAACCATTCCTCTATTTTGGACATTGAGTTTCTCTTCATGTTTGTTATATTTGTAAATAATGTTAGAAATAAAATTTACCAGCTTAAACATCCCAAAGTATCACAACTGACTGCTACCAGAAGATATATTCAGAGAAATAGAATCACTCAATTAATGAGTACCAAAATTTAACACTGAATATTCTATCAAGTTGCTCTTGAAAAATGCTACATGCCGAGTACATTCTTCGCCAGTATACATATTTTGTGTGATTTTTTTCTATTTGGAAACAAGGAGCCTGAACTAGTTAGGATGAAAAATCAATATTACTAGTTAGAACTGTAAATGGTTAAACGGCTGTGCTTCCTGGGTTAAGCTGGGGGTGTTCTGAAAATAATAATACAAGAGAAAATAACAATATACATTCACTAGCAGGGTTTTGGACTCGAAATAAAATGTGTAGAATTTAACACGATGTTTGCTGTTCCCCATCCTGTTTTTAGTTAACTTACTGTGAAGGATCCAAGATCTGAAAAAAAACTATTCACGTCTAAGAATTTACTTTTAGTTCAACTTGTTATCACTACTTCAAAGGGCAGGTAACAACTCACTAGGGCCTTAGAAGGCAACCAGTTGTAACCGAAGTCTAAAGAAACTCATACTCTTCACACACGGGTACATTTACACATTCAGAAGACCGCTTGTGAATCTGTCTCTTGTTAAAAAATTTCTTTATTATGAAAAGATTACATGCTCTTGCTTTTACAGGTTCACATATTAAACTGCAGTGGCTCCCGAAGGAAGTGCACCCCCACACACCAACCTAGGCATCATTTACCATTCTGGTTTACATTGCATTTCTCTTCTAACACGTTATTATTTTAGAAAATGGAAACATACTGTACACACTATTGTCATTTGCTTTTCATATTTAACATAAAACTGGACACTTTTAAATGCACAATTGTCTGACACAAAGTGTTTGGCTTTGGAAGGAGAGAGAACAAGCTGGCAGAAGTGACTTGTTAGCATCTTTTTGGAAAGATACCTAAGAAACTGGAACAACTGTTGCCTCTGGGGAGGGGTACAGGGAGTCAGGAGTAGCAGGGAAACTCGGTTTTCACCATACTTTTTATATCTTTTGAAGTTTTAATTTTGCACATTGTAGGAACTGTTGCTGTGCAATTATTAATTTTTTTGCACACATGTGTGTTTGCATATATGTATGCAGTAGGAAAAGAATCAAGTGATATGCAGGACTTGATTTCCAGTCTGCCGTGTGCTCTTAACAGTGGCACAGTGAATACCACACACCCGCTGCACGTGCGACTGGGTCTCGCTTTTAGCTTTGCAGTCGTTCTGTATGAAGCATCATTGGACAACACCAGCTGCCCCTCTGAATGGGAGCTTTTCTGTTTTCTCAAAAAAGTGGAACAAGCATTTATATTCTTGCTGCCTTTTGGGTCGTGCCAAAAAAGACAAGAAGGGAAATAAAAATGAGGAAAATAATGTTTCTATCTTGAATTAATTTAGAGCTACATTTGCAGGATGAAACATGGTGGGAAAAGGATGATCTGGGCATCTGATGGTAAAATAAAGCAGTGAGCCTAATCATTTAAGTAAATTATTCAAGGGTAAACTCACCAATGTGTAAAGTATCATTTCTGAAAAGCTGCTAGGGTCAGTGACGAAAATAGGTAGGTTTTGTTTTTAAAAGACTTAAACATGTTTGCCAAAATTAGACTTGTAAAACTTTAGGGTCAATTGTTTAATAAGGTGTATTTTACTACTAACTCCCAGGTTGAACATTCCTAGGCGCAGGGATCACTTTTTCAGCTCCACATACTTAGTACCTCCAACAGAAAACGGGTTTGACGCCAGTTGCGGTGGCTCACGCCTATAATTCCAGCACTTTGGGAGGCTGAAGTGTGTGGATCATTTAAGGTCAGGAGTTTGAGACCTGCCTGGCTAACATGGTGAAACCCCATCTCTACTAAAAAATACAAAAATTAGTCAGGTGTGGTGGGGGGCACCTGTAATCCCAGCTACACAGGAGGCTGAGACAGGAGAATCACTTGAACCTGGAAGGCAGAGGTTGCAGTGAGCCCGATCGTACCACTGCACTCTAGCCTGGGTGACAGATGACAGAGCAAGACACGGTCTCCCAAAAAAAACAAGAAAACAAAACAAAACAAACAACCATGGCTTCATAAACGTTAGGTGGATTTATGAATGAACAGACAGTAAATATATTGTTCTATTTCATTTCTGTGTGGATATACACTCAACTGGTGTTTGCCTTTTTAAAAAAAAGTCTTGTAGGTAAAGACCAGAATTATGCAAAGCTACATGAGAAACTATCGTTATGACACTTTCTATTATTTAATTTTATTCTGAATATATAAAACACAGATAGTATGCATTTGAGAAAAGCCAGTTAATTTAAATTTTTCTTGATAATCCTTGATATGTAAAAATTAAATATAATTTTAACACAAAAATAGTGATAGCATTTCAGATTAGAAAGAACCAACTTGCATAAAAAGTATAATTACATATAAATATGTAATAATTTCTGACGTTACATGATACCAAATCCAGTATATATTCAGTAGGATATAAGGGTGTCATTTTCAATGACAGTTAAGTAGGATATTTTCTTCTATTTATTTTTTTCTGCATCAAAGTATACCACCCAAGGTCTTCACTTCAACACTGACCTTAGTTTTTGAGACAATTTTATATAATGGTTATGGATCCTTATGACATTTCATGATTACATTCCTAAGGTCACTACTTAACCAAAGCTTCAAACTGGAATTATTAAATCCACCTGCTAAATAAGGACAACATCTCAACTCTGCTGTCCGCAGTCTTCAGTGATCCTTACACTGTTAGTCCTGTAAGCTAATTTCCCCTGTGGTAACTAAGAGGGAAGAATTTCTGAAGGAGATGAAGCGAAGAGTGACCTTGCTATCTGCCAAGTCATTTCCTGCCAACTGAAATGCCAGTTTTCCCTTCACCTGAAGGCACATTCCCAGCTTTTCCTGTGCACTGACCCAAGTTCTCATGTCTGTCTTTTATGTTTCCCCTTAATTTTTCTTCCCTTTTCCAAATCTGCCTCTTTCCAAATTTGTTTTCCTCCTCTCCAAATTTCCAATTTATCTGTAGCAAAAGGCTACACGTATCTGTGCCCATTAGGGTTTATGCTTCCCCACAAACACCAAAAAAAGGAAATCCTGCCCAGATTATTAACTGTATTTTATTTCACTGGCATGGTATTTGATAAATTAAATTATAGAAGACTACATCGGTTGTTCTCTACTCACTCAAAATTGTGGAAATACATTTTTCAAGTTTTACTGAGTTATAGTTTACGTATCATACAATTCACTCATTTAAAGTGCATAATTCAATATTCACGGAGTTGTATAACCATCATCACCAGTTACTTTTGGAACATTTTTATCATCTCTCAAAAGAAATCCTGTACCCATTAGCAGTCATTCCCCACTTCCTCCCAACTCCCAGCCCCCGCCAATCACTAATCTTTCTGTCTCTAGAGGTGTATCTATTTTGGACATTTCACATCAAGGGAATCATACAGTATATGTTCTTTTTTGCCTTGCTTCTTTCATTTCCCATAATCCTTGGAGGTTCATTCGTTTACACTGTAGCATTTACTAGTACTTTATTTCCTTTTGTAACTGAACAGTATTCCATTGTACATACATAGCACATTTACCATTCATCTGTTGATGAACATTTGGGTTATTTCCACATTTTGGCTATTGTGAGTATTGCTGGTGTGAACGTGGACGTACATGTACTCTAAGTATCTGTTTTCAATTTTAGGGGCTATCTACCTAGAAGTTGAACTGTTGGGTTCTATGGTAACTCTACGGTTGACATCTGGAAGAACTTTGAGACCACTTTCCAAAGCACTTTATATTCTCACCAGCACTGTGTGAGGGTTCTAATTTCTCCATGTCCTTGCAAATACTTGTTGTGTATCTTTATTCCAGCCATCCTCACAGCTAGGAAATGGTACCTTATTGTGCTTTTGATTGAATTTCCCTAATGATTAATGAGGCTGCACATATTCTCATGTGCTTACTGCCACGTGTGTATCTTCTATAGAAAAATGTCTATTCAGAGCCTTGGCCTATTTTTTAATTGGGCTGTCTTTTTGCAAATATTTACTCCTGTTTTGTGGGTTGTCTTTTTACCTTTTTTACGGTGTGCTTTAAAGCACAAACATTTTGAATTCTGATGAGGTCCGATTTATATATTTTTTCTTTGGTTCCTTCTGTTTTTGGTGTTACATCTCGGAAACCATTGCCTAATGCAAGGCAACAAAGATTTACTTCTAGGTTTGCTTCCCAGAACTTTATAGCTTTAGCTTTCACATTTAAGCCTCTGGTCTGTTTTAAGTTAATTTTTGCATATGATATGAGTCAGGGGTCTAACTTCATTTTTTTAAATGTTGTCCCAGCACCGTTTGATGAAAACACTACTCTACCCCCAATGAATGGTTTGATACTTTAGTCGAAATGAACGTAAATGTAAGCGTTGGCATTTTTTAAATTTCACTTTTGTTAGATTTCTTTTTCCCCAACATACTGCTCATGTTTTCAAAAGAATTTACAGTTAAAATTACATAACAACTTTCAAAATTACATTAAGCTATAAAATAACTTTTGAGGTTTGACGGGTAGCAGGAGAGATAGATTTTTAATAAAAATAAAACCATAGCAGCCGAACTTTTTGAAGAATAAATGCCTAGGGGAAACTTTGTTTCCCAGACCCTGTTGATCCTTTGTGTACTGAAAAACCTCTGCAGAATGTGCTACGTGGCTTTCTCTGCTTAACATGTTAACGGAGTATAACTGTTCCTTTTCCTGAGGGCCAGCGCTATTTCTCTATAGGAAGGGTTGGGAGCACAGTGTCGGGAGGCCTCATTTGTCATGACAGCTCTGCTTGTAACCAGGAATCCTGCAAGTCCTTTCACTGCTCTGCCCTCCAGTTCCCTCGTTTGAAAACTGAAGAGAATCACTCAAGAG
The DNA here is from genome assembly GCF_002776525.5 of Piliocolobus tephrosceles. Classification (NCBI taxonomy): domain Eukaryota; kingdom Metazoa; phylum Chordata; class Mammalia; order Primates; family Cercopithecidae; genus Piliocolobus; species Piliocolobus tephrosceles. The sequence continues at coordinate 65,361,603 of NC_045435.1, read as the reverse complement.
CTCCTCCCAGTGGTAAAACCTCCACCAAACTTCCACCAAGGATATGCAGCTGGCACAGGGAATAGGCACCAATGGCACATCCTGGTACTGACAAGATGAATAAGGAGTAGGTGCTGAATGGATATCTGTTAAAGGAGTGAATGAAGCTGTTCAGGAAGGAGCATCGGTGTCTTCATCACGGCTGTGGAGCGGGGGGCTGCTTGCTATTCCCCTCTCACTCATCCCTAACCAACTGCAAATACACAAACCAAAAAGCACTATACACCCCTTTCCCACCTCCTTTGACTTAAAAGCTGTTCTGCCTCCCTCCTTTCCCCACTGGCCACCTTCTTCATTCCCACCATTTAGGACTTTCATCCATTCAGCCAACATTTATGGAACTCTGAGACTGAGACAGGCACCGAGCATACTCATCAGAAAGGCCATTTTGTTGACAAAAGACTTCTATGTCTCTCTGTCTGTTATCCTTCCAAATTATTTGGTCCCATGTCCATCTCTATGTCAACCTAACAACACTGTAAGCCACAGAATCCTCCTTTTCCAGGTCCATCCCAGCCTGTGATTTTTGTCTGGACAGTAAGAGACTGCTTATTCCCAGCCGAAACATTACATTAAATCAGACACCTTGGGTTTCCAGAAAGCTGTTCTCTTCATAAACAGTTTTAGCCCTATCACTAATAAGGAGTGTCCTAAGTTACACTTAAGCTACAATGGCATGCATCAATGGAAGCCACTACTATTTTAAAGCTTTTACATTTATTTGCTGAATCTTCAATGACAGCTTATACAAAATGATCCTATTTTCTCTTTTCTCTCTTCACTTTTTAGTTCTTACCACATTTCCCTGCCTGTGACTTTGTTATCATGTCTTACTTTCAATGAGATTGTACTGAACCATATCACTTACTTCTTAGGTTTGAAGATGGGAATATGAATTTGATCTGAGAACATTCTAGTGATTAGGTTATATCTGAAAATATAATCGGACTTCTGATTTGAAATTATTAAATTTACAAAAACTAATTGTTATCAAATATTTGTGAAATATTTGATCATTAACGCGAATCAAACATGCTCAGTCACACAAAACGATACCAAACTAGACAAGCTGGCCTTGAACCTTGATCGCAACGACCTCTTCTAAGAACAATGTAGATTCACAATCTCAAAGACATGATTCCTTAAATACTTAGTACTATTTTCCACTTTACAGTTTATTCTTCTGGCGTTTTTCACACTATTGTATAGCCCCTCAAAATCAGCTGAAGTCCAATCACAGTCTCTTGCAGAAAACAGAACAACAGGTAGAGTTTCTTCACGTTCCATACTATAGCTATAGGGCGAAAAGGTCTTACATCTGCCTGAAGAAGAGCAGATGAGACGTGGGAAAAGGAGAAACGACGATGCAAGCGCCGCATGCGTTTCCCTGGCAGCTTTGTAAAAATGACCTTTCTCCTTCAACTGTCACTGAAAACACTTTGAGAAGCAGATGGGCTTCTTATTTCACACCGAAGAGTTGGGAGACAACTTAGACACTGCATTTCTAGCACACTGCCTTAATTTTCACTTCTCACTCACTGCAGAAAACCACCACCCTACATGTGTATTAATCAGTTTTCCAAAAGTAAGTTGACAATGGGTCCTGTAATCCTCCCACAAAGAGAAGGGTGTTTTATTAAAGCCTATTAAAGGGCCTACCCTAGAATGAGTAAGGATGGAGTTCTCTACAAACTGTAACAAACACACATGCTTCTCTCTCTTTCTTTCTCACGCAGGGAATCCTTGACTCTCCTTCCCCAGAACGCTCATCATCTCAATTTTCTGCTGCTTTTCAAATCATGTTTAATTAGAGGATTTCACATTCCCTTGTGATACGATATTCATGAGTAAAACTTGCAATTGGAGTGACTGTGAATTAGTCTATTAAGTGCCAGATTTGTGCTTTTAAACAATGATGGAGATTATTGTTATTATCTGCTCTCAATATTGTGCTCCGAGATGTGAGGGCTACCTTAACTAACTTTACATCTGAAATGCAAGCTATTAACCATTTATGTCCAGAGTTGGTTTCTGTTCCCCCCTTCTTTCTTGATTTGCAAATTATGCTGGGAGAAATAGAGAGTTATTTTTCTATAGTGGTTCTCAGGGCATGGTCCACTAGTGGCGTGCTGGGTGGGTTTGCATGGTATACCCTCACTTGCATAGTTCTGAACTTATATTCATCTGCGTTGGAAAAAGCTTTTATGAGGACATCAGAAACATGATTTCTCAGTAGTTACTTTTTACACAACCTATTTAAAGGAGACAACTTATGAACAATATTAAGTAGATAGTAGTAATAAGTATATGCAGATAAGCCAAAAATTGAGAATGGCAGGAGAATGACTCCAAGAATGTTGACTGGGCCTGAAGAGACTGTAAGAACTGTGTCTGGAGAAAAGGGCATACAACCTTCCTTTCCCACTGCTATTCCTAGAGTAGTGCTTCTTGAACTTTACTACAGATATAAATCCGATTTGGTGGTTCTGGGTGGTGGGGTGGGGCACGACTACGCATGTGGAAAAAGCCCCCAGAATTGCTGGGCCATGGACCATAACTTGAGTACTAAGGATCTTGGGTGTTCCCTCCTCTGTATCTGATCTAAAAATGTCTATGCTTAAAGAAACAGTCACAAGGGTGCCTTCTTTATAAAGTGTGGGTTGAAAAGCAAGGTGGACGGATATAGATAAATAAGTAAGGGGGTGGCACTGGGCAACCTCACCAAGTAATAGTTGTAAATTCACAGAAATGTTTGCTGGCTCAAAGTTATTTAAAATTAATGCAAGGCTATATTTCTTTTTTGTTTTTTAAACATAACAGGTAAGGCTGAAGGAAGTTAGCACAGGGAAAAGGTCACTTTCTGCTTCTGTTTAACAAACAACAATTTTACATCAGCACAGATCTGTTGGGTGATATGGTCAGTGATTAATGTTTACCAGATATTACACTGATCAGGAATATCCCAGAGTAAACTGCTGAATCAATGAGTTTGACAGCATCTCAAAACTTCACAGTCCCCAAACTCTAGGTCTGCTTTAAGCATCTTCTAAGCCCAGTTCATATCCCTGAGGATGTATGTGAGGAAAAGCAGAGTCACGAATCAACTTTTTAGGAAGGTTAAGTGACAGTCTTGACTTTTCCTAGGAAATCAGAAATCAGGGTATACCAGGAAGGCAGGGTTTCCATGCACTTGGCACAGTACCATATTCAGTCAAGGTCCCTTCCCTCTGAAAAATGAGAAAAACCTATCAAAGCATCCCGACTCGTGATGTGCACACACTCAATGGAGTCCACACAATGTCAAATGGAGCAAGAAGGCATACTTTGAAGATCTGAGATGTATCTTAATTTGTAATGGACCAAAATATATCTAGCGTCTCCAACTTCTGATTTCATAGGTATCATTTCTTAGAATGAGGCTCATTTTATTTAAGAAATGATTTGATTTAAAGAAAATAATACAAATAATCACATAAGCAGATAGGGCAAACCTCACGACAATGGGGCGTGTATTCAAACAACTCAAGTTTGGAAAAGCAAAAGCTCATAAAGTAGTCCTTGAGGATCCAGCCCCTAGCTGGGTTAACTTCGCAGGTTGACGCTGACTCAGTAGCAAGTCTCTGAAGACGTACTTTAATTTGAATTTTCACAGGGGACGGCAGAGCCTCAGGGTCATTCTGGACTTACAGGTCAAAGACCCACAAAGGCTCCAACAGCGTAGTGTGTCTGATGCTTTTAGGACTAGAGTTTCTTCCTCCAGATTTAAGGACATCTTATTTGTAAGCTATCTATGTGACTAGCAATTGGCTGCTTTACCAATGGTAAGAACCTGAGGCTAGGTGCCACGAAAGGTAGTTCAGTCTGGCAGTTATTCTCATCACTAACCATGTCACCAATCTCCCCTGGCTCCCCACTTTCCAGCCACACTGGGCAAAATGTGCCATCTTGATTCCCAGATGCCAGGAGCATGTATGTGGCATAGCAGGAGAATGGAGCAGAGAATCAGAGCTGTAGTATCTGAGGCTGGTTGGTGTGTTTGGATCACAATGCAATCGCAAACAGAGCAGGTGATGACAAGCACAAAATGCCTGTATTTGCAAGGTGATGAGTGAAGGAATAAATAAAGGAAAAGAGCAAGAAGAGGCAGCAGTCCAGCTTTTGTTTCTGACACCAGTAAGGGCGATTCTGAGTTTGTAACTAAGAGTGTACCACTGGCAGTATTAACACTGGGATCTCGTTAAGAAAACAGAATGCTTTCCAAAAAGTGGTGTGAGCAACTGTGTCAATACAGACATAGGGATCACTAATCCAAAAGTTATTAACACCATTAGGCAGGCATTCTCATTATGTCAACGCAAGTGTGTTTGCACTGGTGAGTCACAAGGTCTATGTGGAACCTTGTCCATATGTTAGAAGAACTAATGACACCCCAAAAAACCAAAGACCATAAACAAAGTTTCAATATTAATTCTTATTTTGTTTCCCTCCCTAGTATTCTATGGGAGTCAGCAAAAGATTTCTAAGAGTTACATCATACTTCAAAAGTAGAAGGACCATACACAAGGGCCAGACCAGAAAGCAGGAGATGAAGGGACAAGTGAGCTAAAGATACAAAATGGCTCAAAACTATCAGGTACTTGCTTGTGTGTTTCCTTAGAATTACTCCCTACTTTATGTAATTACATTCATTTCTCTATAGTATAAGATGCCTCATTAACATTCACTGGGTTAAACTCTTCTCTACCTTTAATTCAGCAGATTTTATTCAACAATTACTTTGTGATAATCATGTTGGGTTCTTAGATCAGTCTCCAAAACTGGGATGCATATCACCTACGTCATATATTTAAGATATGATATTACACACATGAGTCATAATATTAAGATTCCTGTATACACCTATTAGTATTAGAACTTGGAAATGTAGACACACATTTCTCACCCTCTTAGCCACTAATTTTTATAACGAAAGTAATATATATTAGAAACATGTATATAATTAATAAATACACTTAGTAGGGGTACATATTCAACAGTTTTATACTGATAGGGTAAAAAATCAAGTTTGGTGCTCACTGGCATTGACTACAACTAGAAGTAAGTTCTCGTTCTCGGAAAGAGTTCTGCCCAATTCTCTAGTCGGGGAGACAGCGATAACTGAACAGATGGCTGGAACACAAAAGTAGTGTAACATCTGATCTGGGCCTTAACGTATCAGTAGGAGCTCAGGTGATGAAAGGAATAAAGTGAGAGCAGAGAACTGAAGCACACACAAAAAAATCTAGGAAGACAAAACCAGAGCCCTTACAAATGAAATTACAGCCAAAATTGAAAGAAAAAAAAAATTTTTTTTCTTTTAAATTTTGCTCCATAAAATAGCTTGTATTCGGCCACAGTCTTGAGAATTTTTCTCTCTGAAATGTTGAGTCTTGGCACTGAAACCTGAATTTTCCTAAGTAACGGTAATCCAGATCACTTACCCGTCACTTTGAACTTTAGTAGAATGTCACACCATAAGGATACCAGGTGGGGATGTTGTAGGGCAGTGGTTCTCAAAGTATGGTCCTAGGGAACTTGTGTAAACAATGCAAATGTGGGGGCCCCACCCCAATTTACTGAATCAGAAACACTAAGGGTGGAGCCCAGTAGCCTGTACTTTAGCCATTCCTCCAGGGGGATTCTGAGGCAAGCTAAAGATTGAGATGTACTTGCAGCAAACCTAAATTTTCTCATGGTTTGGAGTATCTACAGGTATTGACAACAGCTAACCAGGTTCTTCTATAGCAGTGCTCCCCAACCTTTTTGGCACCAGGGACTGGTTTCACGGAAGATAATTTTTCCAGGAACCGGGGGGCAGGGAATGGTTTTGGGATGATTCAAGCACATAATATTTATCGTGCATTTGTTTCTATTATTGTTACATTGTAATATATAATGAAATAATATTACAACTCACCTTAACGTAGAATCAGTTGGGAGCCCTGGGCTTATTTTCCTACAACTACAGACAGTCCCATGGCAGGGTGATGGCAGACAACGACAGATCATCAGGCACTAGATTCTCATAAGGAGCATGCAACCTAGATTCCTTGCGTGTGCGGTTCCCAACACGGTTCATGCTCCTGTGAGAATATAATGCCTCACTGATCTGACAGGAGGTAAAGCTCAGGTGGTAATGTGAGCGACGGGGAGTGGCTGTAAATACAGATGGAATTACACTCGCTCACCTGCCTCAGCTCCTGCCATGTGACCTAATTCCTAACAGACCATAGACCAGTACCAGTCCGTGAACTGGGGGTTGGGGACCCCTGTCTTACAGCACCTGCGGCCAAAGAGTGGCAAGTATAGACATCTCATTAGTTCACTTTCTACTGAACATTTCATGTAGTCTCTGCAATGAAATTTAGTGCCTACTGTACACCAGGCTGGTTGTGCTGGATGGTGGGGATGTCACAATGGACAAGAGAGATAAAACTTTTCCTTTATAGCGTTCATTGTGTTAGAAAATCTCATGTGAGGCAGATGTAGGGGGACATACACACACTATGATGTTCCACTAGTGTTCATTTTTATTTTTTATTTTTTTGAGACAGAGTCTTGCTCTGTCGCCCTGGCTGGAGTCCAGAGGTGTGATCTCGGCTCACTGCAACCTCTACCTCCCAAGTTCAAGTGATTCTCGTGCCTCAGCCTCCTGAGTAGCTGGGATTATAGGCATGCACCATCATGCTCAGTTAATTTTTCTATTTTTTGTAGAGACAGGGTCTCACTATATTGCCCAGGCTGGTCTCAAACTCCCGGCCTCAAGTGATCCACCCGCCTGGGCCTCCCGATTTGTAGGCATCAGTCACCACACCTGGCTCATTTTTAACAAGTCATGCCCTGTGTTACGTTTTGCATATACTTCTATCACCATAGTTATTAATAATATGATGACTTTCAAGTGTCTGTTTCTATGTTTGTTTCTCTGATTAGCCATGAGCTCCTGAAGGGGAAGAACTACGTTGTGGTCAACTTTTAATTCCCAGAATCTACAGTGTCAGTATACAATCAATGCTCAATACATGTGGTATGAATCAATACGTAGCTTTAATAATAATTAACAATAGTTAATATTTATTGAGCACCTACTATGTGCTCAGCAACTAAAACATACATTAACTCATTTAATACTCACAATTTGATCTAAGATGAGGTAAGGGCTGGCAGCATACCCGATGCAGGGGTGGGAAACTGAGGCACACCAAGCTCAAGTAACTTAAGTACAGCAGCCTACATTCTTCAGTCCAGTCTTTGGAGTTAAACTGGGTTAACCGGGTTAAACTCTTCTCTACCTTTAATTCAGCAGATTTTATTAAACATCTACTTTGTGATAATCATGTTGGGTTCTGATAGGAGGCTAAACACCACCAAACAACACAGTGGCCTAACATGAAACCAGTATGGTCCATATCGCAGCCAAATATCTTGTATGTCTGCCTCTGCCTCAGGGCCTTTGCTTCTGATGTGCCCTTAGATTGGAGGAGGTCTTCCCTTTCTTATTCACGTTTGTTTCAGGGTCACCTACAGACTTTGCCAGACCAACTTACCCCAACAGTAACCTCAGCCCCGCAAATTATACTTAGCCCCTTTCCTACTTTTTCTGTTTCCAGAACTTAACAGTTCTTTTCTTGTGTAAATGATTTGTTTGTTCTATTTCCCTTCTACTGCAGTGTCAGCTCCATGAGGACAGGCTGTGCAGCTCACAGATACATTCCCACACTAGGACCACACCTCGCCTGTGGTTAGACCTCTGCTAAGTTAGATTCAATGGATACACCTTGGAAGTGTCCTGTGACTTCTGTCCCACTTAGGAACACATTTTTTCTTGCACTTTGGACAACTTCCCATTTATCCTTGTTGAGTTTCTTTTTATTTCTGTCTGTACAGTCCTCTAATTTATTCAAACGCCACTGGATTATTCCAGCTCTTGGTGTCAATTTTTTTCTAATTAAAGTAAACTGCCATTTTTCTCTCACACTGATCTTTAACACGAGACATCTTGTTCTTGTCATAAATCTGACTCATATGGAAAAATGTAAGTTGAATATAGGGGCTCATATGTACCACAATGTTGCTATCAATATTTCAGACATGAAAGTAGAGTCACAGACATACATGTCTGCCTGATTCTCGGGTCTATGGTCATGATTTTGGTGGAGTGTTCACTTTTTAGATGTATGACCTGGAATTCCACTGATTACTAAAACAACTCCTTTGAAAGCAAATATCACATCATTTGCACAAACACTTCAGGTTTCTCTTTCCTTCTGCCATAGTACATCTTCAAAAACTCGACATTCACAACCAAGATGTAAAATACACAATACACAAAAGCTCCTTCAAAGACATACCTCAAAGTACTTTTAAAAAAGCAACGGAGAGAAAGAGAGAGACCAGCCTGCCATTAGACTGATTTCCTTGAAGACTAAAAAAGGAATGAAATTTGAAGGTCATAAAAGTCTGTCTATTTGTTTAGGGAAGTCTTACAGGTAGTATAAATATCATCAGCTACAGTTGCTATGGGGTCTGTTTGTTTACCAAACAAGAACACAAATAGTTACACAAAAGCAGAACAAGGCTTGGGTATATAAATGGAGAAGGCTTTTTGCCTCCTGGTGAATTTTCCAAAGGGTTTTTTAAAAAAAGTCCCTATTTTTCACCCTATTCACGGGGAAATCTCTGTTTTCTTGATTCTTTGTACTTCTCACACCTCCAGCCAATGTTCTACTTTCAGATTTCTGAGGCTGATAATGATTTTCTCTTTTCTTTCCTTCTTTCATTTTAAGACCTCGAAACCAACAATATTAGGCCAACAATCCAAACTGGACAACCAAAATAGTTTTCACTGTGGAAAATGCTAAACAAAAAACAAAAGGTGGGGAAGAGAGAGCGAGAATAACAAAACTCACTAATTTCTAGAAGAATCCTAGTACAAGCATGCAGTTCTTATATTAACACACAACCACCCACCCAGAAAGGTCCATGTGGATGTGTGTTTTTAACTGACTTTCTATGAACCAAGCGTGTTTCATGCACTAGAATTGCACCTGCTGAGTTAACCATGTGCTTCAAAAAATAAAGGGGGAGGAAAGGAAGCCAGCACGGCTATTCTCGCGTCTCTTCTTGGTTGAGAGAGTACATGTGAGTGTGTGCGCGTCATAACTCCGATCTATAATAAAACAAACTGCACAACAGAGGCTGCATGAGTGGAGGCCTGCTCTTCACACTACATTGACCGCAGTACCCGCCCGGCGCAGCCCTGATGCCTTCCTGTGAATGGGACAGATTGCCATATGGACGAAGACACTGAACAAGCTGTACAACTCTTGGCGACATGTGCCCGGGGGGATTGTCCCATATTAACACCACCTGGGCTGTGGCAATTGTGCTCTGTCTGTGCAGTGGCACTGAGGAGCCCAATAGGATGTTATTTTAGAGTACACACAAAAAGGAAAATTACAGTTAAGAGAATTCTCTGGCTAGCATATCTGTTGCTCAATTCCTGAAATAGTTTCCCAAAGGAACGGTTATCTTCTTTATTCACACAGGCAGAAGTGACAAGCTGGAACACATATTAACAATTTCCCTTTGTGAGCTTCCACTATTGTTTTAATGAGGAGAATATAGTTTATAATATACTTAGGCCTTGACTGATTACAAAGGGGTATGGAATAAAGAACTTTAGGAATGCTGTACATATGTAACACACTCATTTGCATTGCCCCAGTGAGCCAGTCAGCAGAGTGGTAGCTCCCTCGAAAAGACCTACGGAACCAGGCTACAGGGTGACACTGGTGTGAACATAGCAATAAAACAGAATAACCGTGCAAAAAAACATCTTTGCAAATCTTGAAAAGGAACATGACATCCACTTAAGTCTCCAGCATAGGTCCCCCCTCATCTGGCTCCAGTACTGGCTTAAGAGCATAAGACTCCCAGCTGTCATTTATTATAAGAATAGGACTTTTCCAAGCCACTTTTCCTTTCAAAGGGAAGGCCCTTGACTTCCCTTTGCACTTTTGGTTGGTTTCAATATCCATCAAAGAAAATCTTCTGTCTAATTTAAGTGGTAAAGGTGAGTAATTCAACCACTTTTTATAGGTAATAGAGTAAAACCGAGTACCATGGACAATACCATCAGAGTTTCCAAAAGGCTGGTTCTCATTCTTCTCCTGCCACACGCTTTCCCTCACACCCTTGGTGTGGAATAAACGTTAAGGAAAGCTAAGACACATTTGGGAGGAGAGAGCACAGGCCTTTCCACTTAAGCACAAATACTTGCAAAATGCCTGGGTGCCAACAAAGAAAGGAATTTGGCAGAGAACCTGTATCAGCAGTAGCGGCGCATCAAAAAAGAATGTCTGCCTTACAAGGTGAAAGAAATGGGGGGTCCAGAGATGGTTTTGGGTGGGAAATCTGGCACATCAGACATGGAATAGCCTGTGGCTGAGATTCATATTATACAACATCCCAATAAAAAAATTCAAATCAACCAAATTTCAGAGTAACTCAGAATATGAACATCACTCTCCAGACCAATGATGTCATTTTATTGGAAAGCATTTATCATTTAAGCACAATAAATAGAAAGAGATTTATAGAGTCTAATGATGCTGTGTTATGGTAAAAGGCCCTTTATTGAGGTAAGGCACAACAGCTGTTAGAGAATAATGGTTGAGGTTTTTTGTTTAATCACCCCACAAAGTGAACAGTAAAAAAACAAAAAAACCCAAAACAAAACAAAACCATAAACCCTTCCCTTACGGCATGCCAGTATTTTAAAGATTTCTCCTGGTGCCCTCCCTGCATGTGTGAATGACAGGCGGTGATATGGCACCATGCCACATGGCCCTGAGAGAATCCTTTCTCCCACTTCTAAGTCCCAAAAGTGATTGGTTTTAAGCAATCAGACACATAGATCACAGTTCTTCAAAGCACGATGGCTGCCAAACAGCAGGCAGCATGTTTAGGGTACAAAACACTGATTCACCCCCCAGGGTGCTTCTATCTGACCTCAGCAGGAATGTTTTTTGCCCTAAGTAGGTTACCTCCCTGACAGATAGACATGGGACAGGTGATGCTGCCAAAAGTCTGCTTTGGAGCAAAAATAAGTACCTGTATCTTAGGCCTCTGCAGTTAGCCACACCTGGTCCTCCTTCTGGTCCCCTATACCTGACAAGACATGCCCAGCATGCTCTCTATATTCTCCACTGTGCATCACCGGTTTCTAACCTCCTGACTTTCTTGCCAGCAAAAAGATGAGGTGAGGGCAAAGGGAACTGGCAACAGGGATTTTCCTGGGGGCTTCTTCTAAACTACTGCTGAACAGATAGGTCCGGCCCCAAGCTACAACCAGTGGAGGCTACCACCTGGACTTGATTCAAAGCTTACCCCACTCTGTAATCTAATTCTCATCAAAAGTCTGGGCTAGCCAACAGACACATGAAAGAATGCTCATCATCACTGGCCATCAGAGAAATGCAAATCAAAACCACAATGAGATACCATCTCACACCAGTTAGAATGGTGATCATTAAAAAGTCAGGAACCAACAGGTGCTGGAGAAGATGTGGAGAAATATTAACACTCTTACACTGTTGGTGGGTCTGTAACCTAGTTCAACCATTGTGGAAGACAGTGTGGCGATTCCTCAAGGATCTAGAACTAGAAATACCATTTGACCCAGCCATCCCATTACTGCATATATACCCAAAGGATTATAAATCACGCCTCTATAAAGACACATGCACACGTATGTTTACGGGGGCACTAGTCACAATAGCAAAGACTTGGAACCAATCCAAATGTCCATCAATAACAGATTGGATTAAGAAAATGTGGCACATATACAATATGGAATACTATGCACCCATAAAAAAGGATGAGTTCATGTCCTTTGTAGGGACATGGATGAAGCTGGAAACCATCATTCTCAGCAAACGATTGCAAGAACAGAAAACTAAACACCGCATGTTCTCACTCATAGGTGGGAATTGAACAATGAGATCACTTGGACACAGGAAGGGGAACATCACACACTGGGGCGTGTCATGGGGTTGGGGGAGGGGGGAGGGATAGCATTAGGAGATATACCTAATGTAAATCTCTAGTTAATGGGTGCAGCACACCAACATGGCGCATGTATACATATGTAACAAACCTGAACATTGTGCACATCTACCCTAGAACTTAAAAGCATAATAAATTAATAAATAAATAAATTAATTAAAAAGTCTGGGCTGTAGTGAAGGTGGTCTGGGGAGCAGCCCACTGGGGAGCCACCAGAATCTGGCAGTCACTGCAAGTCCCTGAGGGTCAGGGAAATCTCAGGTCTAGTCCCTGCATGGTCACTAACTAGCTATGTGACCTGTGCAAATGATAACATCATTTTGGGCCCCAGCTGCACCCTCTGTACAAAGGGGAGAATACCCCATAAGATTATTATGAGGATTACATAGGAAAATCAGTATAGTATCAAGCCTGTGTCAAGTCTGTTGAGCACTGTGTCTGGCACAAAGTAAGAGTTACATAAATGTTAGCTGCATTCTCATAACCACCATCACATGTCAGGTCCTTTCATCCTTGAAAAGAGCAAAACAGAACCTTAAAGTTGTGTCACTTGCCTGTGATCACACAGCCAAGGAGTGGTCTCGTGGTAGCTCCTAAGGAAAGGAAGCAAAGGGGTCTGGTCCTTTCAGTCATATGATTTCTATTCTGTTGGCTCAGTAAGAATGGCAAGCCACTAGTTTTGAGGACTGAACCAGTCTGGTGGCTCCCCCGTGGGCTGCTCCCCAGACCACCTTCACTACAGCCCAGACTTTTGATGAGAACCTGTCTGGGATGTGAATCAAGTGTCTGGAGAAAAGTCCTGTTCTTTCCAAGTGTCAAAACCTCAGTGATAAACACACAGCTTCCATTGCTTCTCAAACTTGAACATGTATTCCAAACCTCTGAGGCTCTTGTTACAACGCAGATCCTGATGCAGGTCTGGGGCAGGGCCAGAGAATGAGTTTCTAACAAGCTTCCAGGTCATAGCAGAGCTGCTGGTCTGCAGCCTCTGTGTAGCAAGACTCGAGGGTATGTAGGGCAAATGCAAATTCCTGCACCCCATCTCAGATCAAGAAAGTACAGGTTTCAGGAGAAAGGCCTAGGAAGCTGTGAGTTTAACAAATACCCTATAAGAACATCATCAGGGAATCTGAGAAACACCAGGCTAATGGTGAAGGTCAGCAGTCAGCAACTGTTTCTGTAAATGGTCAGACAGTAAATATTTCAGTTTTTGTAGGCTATATGGTTTCTGCTGCCACTACTCAAACTTGCCATTGTAGTGTCAAAGCAGCTGTAGACAATACGTAAATGAATGCGACTCTGTCCCAATAAAACTTTATTTACAAAAGGAAGCAGGGCGGGCTGACCATAATCTGCGGAGCTCTGTTATAGTGTTATAGATTGTTTAAATGCCTTGACTCACGTTGGCAGGAAGTAGCAGTAACAATTTTGAAGACAATTTGGGGGAATTTGACCACAGGTTCTCTGAAATTCTCTAATGGGAAAGAAAGATTTAAAATAACTGGCTTGCTCAGTACTTCAAAACAAATACATATAGTACTCTGATTTTCTGGAAAAAAAAAACAAAAACAAAACTGAAATGAGGAAACACTATTCAAAATAATGGGAATTAGAGTTTACTGCTTAAATGTCAATGGGTCCTACATATCAGTATGAAAACAAGCACCAGTTAAAGGCTTGTGTATCAGGCACAGTTCTGAAAACTAACTTCTGGAATTTTAGCAAGTAAACCAAGAGCACTGACATTTATTCATGAACACAGAATTTAGTTTAAAAAAGAAAAAAAAAAGCAACACTAGACATGTACATGTTTCAAAGTTCCTTGCCTTTTGAAAATAACAAGGCCTGTAAACACAAATGTTATTGTTACATAGTCAAATACATGGCAATATGTCAAGAGGCCACAAATCAAAAACAGAGACTGTGTATCAAGTGAAACTGTCTGCAAGTACACTAGCCAGGCGGAAACCTTCAGGGGTTATTTGAAGGCAACTGCCAACTGTGGAGTGGAGAAAATGCAAGCGACTGTAATACACAGGGCTCTGTCAATAAATGATGAGAACGAGGCAAGGAATATCATGATTGGACAGAGGGCAGGTTAGATCTCAGAGAGTAAAGCGCCCAGTGTAGGTCCCCTGTTTTTGAGAATAATATCATGCCCCAAAAAGCAGAGACTGCCCAACCACCAACTGATCAGGGTTTAAGGAAACATCTTTGACCAAATGCTTAAGGACACCTTGGAACAAATATTTAGAAAGCGGTGAATCCGAGAAATACTCGAGTTATAAAACATCTAATGATGGTGGCTGAACTGAAAGCAAAAAAGCTGGGATGAGAAAAAAGGGCATATTTCTGATTTGGACTATAGAGGACAGCTGAAATGGAATAAAAAGCATATGATGTGTTCATTGAGGAAACACAGGATTTATAAGGCAGGAAAAAAGCGGGGATACGTTAAAGGAAAGAAGCTTGTTTTGGATTTGCCTGTGTGCAAATCCCCCATGAGGTTCATTTACATTCTTTATGTGCTGTTTCAGACCAAAATGATTTATAGCTTGTAAATCCTACCTATCCTGCTTCATGAAAGGCCTAGTAAATATGAACATACACCACGAAAGAGAAAACTCTGGTATTTTCCTTTGAATGCAGTGATTTGCACACAGTAGGCTAAGTTAATACATGTTTTGTCGAACTGAGTTTCAGTTAAATTTAACAAATATCTTTTAGGGACACTGATTTTATCATAATTTAGTATTCACTTCTAAGCTGAATGAAAACTTTAAGTACCACTTTGCAGACTAAAACACAGACCTGAATTTGGATCTTGGATATGCTACTAACCACCAGTTCTATGACCCTGGGTTAGTTATTTAATTGCTATTATTTGATTTCCTCATCTGTAAAATGGGTATAATCATCCTTACTGCTTCCTGCGTGGTCAGGTGGATAAAGTGAGACATCACTCCATATGCAAGAGTCTAGCCAGTGCTTGGCACAGAGAAGGAACTGATTAAATGTGAGTTCTCATCCGTTTCCCTAGTGCACCATAATGCAATGTAATATTTCGAATTTTAATTCAGGCAATTACTTAAATAGTAATTGCCATTTGTATTTACATAGCTGCTTTGATCCAAGAAGCTCAAAGGGCTTTACTAAACTTAGCATTTTAATAAATGTTTCATTTGCATTTTGTTGATTCTGTTTACCCACACCAAAACTTGGAATTTCCTAAAGCAAGACAATCAGACAGGGAAACAAGACAGTATCTTCACATTTACAGGTATCCCAGGCCTGAGTTTTGTCTACTGCCCTAAGAAGTCGAGACTCTCTGTTCCTATAGAATAAAACGACATCAAGAGGCTTGAATGCACCTGCTTCCTCTTGCTGCTCCCCTTTAGCTGCTGCCATTGGACTTGATCCCCACCACACTTTTCTCAGGCACTGACAACAGAGGCATGTTTATTGCACCAATGAATTTATATATAATCAGCACAATAAACATTATTAAACTGTGGGGAGAAAATCAAAGCACAAAGCATGGTGCCAGTACTGAATTCTAATGATGCTGAATGTCCATGATTACACAGGGACAGGATCTTAACAAGCCTTGATTTGAACGTTGGCATCCGCCTCACAAATCACATGGGCCGCTCCTCCCGTAATAGTGCTGAATATTGATAAATGTCTCTACCCTGCGCAACAGGGAAGTGGGTTTCTATTGGCAATCTTTACCAAAGTGTGTTTTTTCCCTTCTCTACACTCAAGGGTTTACCCTGAATGATTTAATTATAATTTTCCTTGTGTAAGACAAATTAAAGAGGAGAGTAGGAGTGTCGTGCCAAGCACATTATTTATCTCCTTAACAGATTGAAGCTCACCAAACCCCAGAGCTGCTGCTACTGCAGTGGCTGCTCACAGGAGCCAGCAAAATGCACGGGGGCAAGAGTGGGGGAGAAGGAGTTTTCCAAATGGCATGGAAATACATATGCAACTCAGCTGAGATCATTAGCCATCTCGGTACTTTGAAAACAAACAGTAACTCTCACAACACTACCTTTTTCCAACAAATTTTCCCATCGAGCACTCCCAGATCATGTCAGAAAGCAGTCTTAAAGCTGCTAAGCCACGATCAAGGTCATGGGGCTAGATGGTTATTCACTGTGGCAGAGACTCTTCCTTGCCCATCAGAATGGAGGGAAAAGAATATTACACAGAAATCAAAGAAGAGCTTGGAAGGACACATATTTCACAAATGCACTGATGAGTAAGAGAGAAAACTTATCCAAGGCAGTGACAAGAAACTCCTGAGACAATTGGCAGGTCAGTGTACAGCGAGACCGTACCTTTATAGTGACAACTTTTTCTTTTTTTTTTTTTGGTATTTAACTGGTTATCACACGTGATTTTTAAATTAAGCCTAATAAGGTAATGCTACATAATATTCACTTGTAGGATTTATATGTATACAAAGCTGGCTAACTAACAACTGCTTTTTTTTTTTTTTAAATTAAAAGACAGGATCTTGCTCTGTTGCCCAGGCTGGAGTACAATGGTGTGATCATGGCTCACTACAGCCTCAAAACTTCTGGGCTCAAATGATCCTCCCACCTCAGCCTCTGGAGTACTCCAGGTGCATGCCACCATGCCAGGCTAATTTAAAAAAAAAAGTTTAATAGAAATTGGGGTCCCTCTATGTTGTCCAGGCTAGTCTTGAAC
Source organism: Piliocolobus tephrosceles (assembly GCF_002776525.5). Classification (NCBI taxonomy): domain Eukaryota; kingdom Metazoa; phylum Chordata; class Mammalia; order Primates; family Cercopithecidae; genus Piliocolobus; species Piliocolobus tephrosceles. The sequence continues at coordinate 65,344,740 of NC_045435.1, read as the reverse complement.
TCCTGGCCTCAAGCAATCCTCCTGCCTCGGTCTCCCAAAGTGCTGAGATGACAGGCATGAACCACTGTACCAGACCTAACTGATTTTTTAATGATCAATTCTATAACTTTAAACTCAACTATCTTTAACTGAAGGTGCTCATGTGTCTTGATAGCTACATTCAGTTAAAACATGCTGACCGGAATTTTCTTTTAATCCAGCCATGTCTAGACACCTACCAGATAATATAAACTGAGAGATTCAAGAGATTAAGTAGTGGCATATAATTCCATAGTTGCTTCTTTTTTGCATGTACGATTGGAAAACTCAGCCTGCTTTTTACATCTAGATTAAGGCTCATTGGAATCTGAATTCTTTTCTGATCCATATTCTAATTCTGGTGTGTAGTATGATGAAGATTAAGCATAACTTTTGTGCAGACAAATAAGGACCATAAAAAAAAATTCAAACAAACTTAGTCTCCCAGAATTAGACTGTCTCTTAGATCCATTTACTTTCAAATGTGCCTTAAGACATGAAAAGGGCTATTCTTCTCCCACTTGCCTCCTTGTTAATCTATCACCTGACTGCAGATACATAACCTTTTAGAAAATGAAACTGAGCACAGCGCATCTAAACAAGAAGAGTTTTCTATGTCACAGGAAATCTGTGCAGGCTCCACAACAGCCGATGAGATTGCAACAAATACTTTAAGTGCATCAGTCGGCGTTTTTCAGTGTATGGCCTCCTGCTCTGCCTATGGATAAAGATGTAATTCAATCACTCTGCAGTAAATGGACGCATCAACCTTAGGACATCAAAACCAAGTATAGCAAAGGACAACAGCCTAGAACCTTTTCTTTAATGCTCCCTGAGGTTTTCTTTCTTGAAAATAAATAAATAAATAAAGATATTATAAGAGATTGTAAAGCAAGAGCTAAGATTGGCTTCCAGACACATATATCTATCCTCGCTGGAAACAACAGAAACCACATTTCACCCAGTGGCTCCAAACTGATTCTCAGTGTCCACCATTCTATTCTTCTATCTATTCTTCAAACTCTTCTAAACCAATATGCTTAACGCATCTTTTAGTTCTTCGGTGTCTGCCCCAGAAATTCCAAAATGATCTTGGAAGGATAGTTGAAAATTTTAGTTAAAACATATATATTATTCTCATCTCTGGAAACCACTCGTGGTTTTACACTCAAACATTGTGTGTGTGTGTTCAGATAATATTTTTCTGGTATAAAGATATATATCCAGTTAAACAGTAGGCTTCTTAAACACTCAATATTTTGAGAAATATATGAAATTATATTTGTGATTACATAACTGAAATACATAATTAATTTTTTTTTTTTCACGGAGCCATTTTTATTAAAAAACAAAATACAGATTTTGCCTTCTCCTGATAGAAATGGCATTTCCTGTCACATACTACTTTTAAGGTTTCTTTACTTTTGTGTGTGGAAGCTCTGCCTATGAAATATACAGAAAACAGTTTAGGAATAGTAAACAAAAGTTTTCAATTTTAGGGGCACTGTATTTTCTATTCTTGAAAAGTACTTCAACAGTGGTATTAATGCTTCTGGGTACTAAGAATACAATAACATGAATTAAAAGATTTTCTTAGAACTGCATGCTAACATGACATACTCTGGATCTCTAAAACAAGCTCAGCTTCCAGTAACATTCATGTAAAACTCAGGGCAATTCAAAAATAAAATGTCTTAATTTCTAAATAGGAATACAGCTGCTGAGACAATACTACACTCTATCCCACGATGAAGAGAAACTGTGCTGTGTCTGTTTATGTGACTATATATACAACAGACCCCCCGCCTCCACCACCACTACCTCTTCTGTCTCTCCATCCTCCAAACCTTCACTCAGAATACATACGGGGAAGACCATGTGCTCCGGGGCACAATGATGAAAAATATGGGCGCCCAGCCTTCAAGGGGAGCAATGTAGAGTAACATAAGTTCTATGTTTTCTCAAACCATAATTCAAAATTGCCCACAGCAGACACTCCTATTCCCTGAAGGCACTTCCAGCCAAGGAATTCAGCTTGTACGGAGTGAGCACTTGGCAGAAGGAGTAGGCCTGGAAGCCTGGAAATCCAACCCATCCAATGAGAAACTACACGACTTCTGCCCGGGTTCCTAAGCTGAGAGTAGATCTACATAAGTGCTAATTCCATGTTGAAAAGGTGAAAATAATTAGATGCTTCACACCCAAACCATACTGAATACATTCTTCAGTAATTATATGCACACTCAAGTCACATGGATCCAATTAGGGATCACTGAGATATGGTGAGGCAGGGCCACCCACCCCTCTCATGTTAAAGGCAGTGTTGGACCCATCTCAGTGGCTGCTTCCTACCTTTCCCTTTTGGGAGTGTGGACTGAGAGCTGTCCATTGGTAGAGGCATGTGGGTTCATTATTAAGGAGGTCTTGGAAGGTGCAGAGGAGGAGACACATGTTGTGGTCAGATCCAAACTGCTGTGATTGTTGCCTGTGGTTTCTTCTGCAGTATGAGCACTTGTCACTTCTTTCCAGAGCTGCTGCAGTTCTGTTGGAATCATGCCTGAAACAAACAAATTGGATAATTAAATCAATTAACAGCTAATTCCGTCCTCTTCAAACAGTAATTAAATCAAAGAGTCAGTAAACAAAGCCTAGTGTTAGGGGGGTTTTTTGGTGTGTGCAGTTTTTTTTCCCTCCCAACTAAGGCAGATGCGGTAGTAAAAAGTGTGTCCTCCTACTGAGCAACTGAGTGGAAGCTGCCCTCATCACACATAAGAGACTCAAGTGAAAAGGATTCAAAACACAGTTACTTTGCCACAACACTATGCCTCTAACCATCCGAAATGTTATTTCTCAATTTTTGATGAAAAGTAGATAGATGTTACCTTAGTTTTAGACACAAAGAAGGGCTCAAAATAAATTTGTTCAACTATACTATTATGACAACATGAACTACAAAATGAATAATTTTTGTGCTTATGTCTTAAATGATGACAAATAGCTTTGTTATTAAATATAGTTTTTATTAATCACTTTTAGACATAAATTATGAATTCATATCGTCTTCCTGAAATGCTTTTCAACTTTTAACAGTCAAATTGATTATACTATGATTATTTCATTAACACACCTATCTTCCTCATTAATTTTGGTTTCTAGTACCACATGCTTAATTGATGGATGTGTCTACTGAAAAACTGTATAACTTTTTATACAAGTAACACTGTTATTACTGTCATTTCTTAGATCAATGGTAATGAACCATTGCAGAATAAAATGAAAACGTAAAATAAACTTACAGTAATAAAGTTCTCTTGTTTTTTTAAAGGGGATCAAAATGGACATGGGTTTTAAGGAGTGAATCCCATATTTTCCCCCAAGAAGGGATACAATCAGTATGCCAAGCTCACTATTGTGGGCCTCTTCGTTTTTACCTTGGTGGCATGCCTCTGTAGCTCAGGTTTCCAAATCCCACCTCAATGCATATTCTACCCCATACACGCACAGAATAAAAATATGCTAGATGACAACAAAAAACACAACAACGACAACAAGCAACATAACTTCCTTGGGAGAAACACTGAAATCATAAACCCTGCACATCCTAAGGCAATACCACATTAGAAGTGGACGTCTGGATTGCAGTTCATTGTTTCAATCAACTGTAACACAGCCATCCCAGAAAGCCTGCCATTTTCTGACTACATAGCAGCAGCCGAAACAGGCATGTTTCTTACCAAACCTAAGGTATTGAATTAAAAAAGAAGGCTGTGTGCATTATATTCATTTGAAACACATAATAAAAAATGCCAAGGTCTAAATTTAATTTATTTTTGTCATTTAGAATACAATGGATAGATAATCATCTCAACGTGATCAGCCAAACATCTTTACTTTGCTAAACTGTTAAAGATTTTAATTATGCTAGCATTGGAGAGCACTGGTCTAATGAGGCGATGGACTCCAGAGAATCCGAGTGGTTAAGAACTGTGAAATGAGTCTGATAGGATTTTTTTATATTCACCGTGGATCGTTTGCATATCAAAGAGGAGTAAATTATTGCACAGCAGACCAATAACCTTCCCCGCCTTTCTGAGAGGAGCGTTAACAAAAACAGTTGGTCTCTCCTAACGGTTCTTCACGAAAATGTTCAAATGCTCAAGTATTTGCAATTAATATATATTATAAAGGAGGCTTCAAATGATACATTAAGTGGTCAGATATTCTTAGGAAGCATCCTCGACAGACAAGTCGGCTTTCTTCTCCCTTCATAAAAATCAAATGCCAATTATATTTTGATGGATTTTGTCCCAAATGAGCATTTAGTTATTAGGCATATTCAATTATTACTTGTCCCCTGAAATTAAACCTCGGAGGCAAATTAAACAAAGGGAAAGGTCACTCCACAACCCCATGTCCGGTTTTGCTGCATCCGGACTATTATTTTCAAACACCTTTTGAAGACAGGTGGGATGCATTTGTAGCTAGCAGGCCTGCTACTGTTGTCTGCACACCAACAATTACCTGTGAACATGGGTGACCCTCAGACCACTGTTTACTCAGTGGAAACAACAGTTAATAGGCTTGTCTGTTGATGATGGCATATTGATATAAAACCACACAAGTCAACACCTATTTTTATTTTCTAGAGAGTAAACGCATGAAAACAACAAGCCACCTATTTCTCAACTCAAACTAATTGATTTCTGGGTCAGCTGCATGGGAGGCGGGAAGACTAGGTACACGGTTCTGACAACTGTGTTAACTCCCGCTTTCTCGGGAAGAAAAGCAGAACTTCAACGCTGTTTTAGAAGTAAGCTGTTTATCCAGCAAATAAAGACAAAGACAAATGTATTCAGCACTTGTTATACCTACAGGGTGCATTAATATTACTCTCCTCTCCATCTATTCCAATGGGCTGGCAAATCAGTTTCATTATCCATAGAGAAAAATGGTAAATAAAAATAGTAACTCATTAAGTGACAACAGCGATACTTCTGGGTCAAACTGCAATGTGATAATTACTTTTAAGAACATTCTCATCACACTTAACACAGAAGCAGTCAAATGGCTTTCCTCCATCAATGCCATATATCGTTAGTGATGTTAAACTGTTAGTTCAATGAGCACTACCTACCAAAAGGTGTTGTTACTTGACAGCTAAGATCTCATGTTAGACAGGTAAAAGGTAACCCAGTCACTCATCAGACTAAATGGATAACAAATTTCCAGAAAGTATGTATTTCTTCCAAAATGGCAGACTAAGAATAATAGTATGAAGTTAAACAAATCCATTAGCAGGTACATAACCAAGCATGTACCCAGAGTTTACATTTTAAAAATTAAAAGGTCAGAATAAAAAAATTTAATAAAAAAATTAAAAGGTCAGAATAAGACTGAAAGAATATTTCTGTATGAAATTACTGGTGCTAGGGAGGATGAGATGATTAAAGAGACCAGGATGAAAAGCAGATAGGCTAATTACGTAAGGCAGAGAGAAGACCCTACAATAACCTTAAAAACAACAGAAAATATCCCTCCGTTTCATATTATAAAACCTTCAGGGATAAAAAGGCCTTCAAAATATTAATTCTCTATCTATTCCTATACTTGACATTTATATGTTTAAGGTTAACTTGGCAAGGCCATGAACAGGTATGTAAAATAATCTTGATGATTTCTTTATGAAGTGGGCATTACCAGTATTTTTAACAGATAACCTCCATGTCTTGCAACATTTCTTTTTCCAGGACAACTGGCCCCTTCATTATAAAAGAAAATGCAGACACAGGTTTAAAAAATGTATGTTGTGGGGACAGATGACAGATTACTGCTCATGGAACTCAATTTTACAACCCTAGGTATCACTGGCTCAAAGACAAACAGAGTTGATCAACCTTTTTTTGTCCTTGTACATCCATACCCAGGTGACCATGTTCAAGCAAGCAGAAAGTTGATTTAAACCTCATAATGACATCAGTTTTAAGCCATCATCTCTCTGATAAAAAAAAAAAATTGTGTTCTAGTCCAACATGACTGAATTCTCCAGCCACTTTGGGTGAGGGAGTGGGGGGACAAAACCAACCTCCTGATTCAGAGAGATGGAAATAACACTGGTAGTTCACTTTACTGCAAGAACCTGACACCAGAAATATTTGTATTTATGTTTATTCCATCTCGGGCACACATAGAGGCACCCCTTAGATTTCAAATATGCTTCTTCCTAATGTTGCAGGGGCTAATAGTTACAGCAGACTGCTAAGCCTATCAATCAATGCCATGACTAGTGAATTACCTACCAGTGTCTCTGATATGTTACTGCAGTGATTACACTTCATGCATCACCACATTCATTTCTTTCACATTACACATGAGCTTGTCTTGTCACTGCCCAATTGCCCTCTTTTGGACAGCTTAACTGATGTACTATAACAATGAACCTTAGTGAGCAAACTTAATAGTATAGGAGTGGTGGGAAAAGATGAGAGAGGTTGGAGCTCAAGTCCGGTAGGTGTGTCAGAACACCCTGCCATGTTTCCAACAATAAATCCAAAGATGTAATTAACACATGCTATGACATTCTGCAAGCACAAAAATGCATTCACTGATGTACATATATATATATATCCTTTCTTTTCTCCTTATTGCTCAGTTATGATATCTTCTATTTTGACAATGGAGATGCTGAGTATGTATCGAGCAGCTGAGCAGTCATGGCAGAAAGGAGTGGAGGGGCAAGAGAGAGGTTAAGAGGAAAAAGCCCTGGTCTCGATAGTAAAAACAAAATCAGCCTCATAAGAGACAGAAGTTGGGTGTGGTTGACTTAAGGGAAAAGATTCAAATGCAGATACGCTTTCCTGACTTCACTTGACATGAAAAGTTACCAAACAAATGGCCGTGCGTGCCTTAAGCAACATGAAGGAGGTTCCATATTTTTAACCTTCTTTAGAAGGCAACTGAATCCAAGACACCGATCAATGGCTTTAGCTACCAGCCTTTAAGGTACATATAAACCAACATCCAAATCTACTAGAGTTCAAAGAACTGCTGGTCTCGAGGAGGCAACTCAAATCTGCCCTACCACGCATAGATGGAGGAATTGTTCAAAACACAGGCATGGCACTACTTTCTCTTTCCTTCCTTCCTGCTTGTCCGCCCTCCCTCCCTCTTGACATCCCTTCCCACCTTCCTTTCTAGTTCTGAATAATCCATCTGCTTTCACATTACATATGTGAAAGTCAGGGTTGCTTAAACCAAGAGGATGTCCTAAAAACACCGAGAGTTCCCATTTGTTTCTGATGTCCATCACCCTTGGGATAAAATGTCAGTGGGCTCTGCAAAAGAAATTCACTAAACGTATTAAAATCTTACTTTTCAAGGAATCTCAGTTGTTGAGGAACTAGAGATTGAAATGGTACCTGTTCTGATGAGTATAGAACTAACTTGCTCAAAAATCAACAGATGAATGCAAAAAGAAAAAAAAAAGGAAACTAAACAAAAAACAACCTTGGCTTTTATAAGAGAAAGTTGTTGATTTTAATCGTTTACAGAAAAATAAACCTGGATTTCTCTACATATTAAAACGTGGCATTTATAAAGCCCTACTAAGATTTAAAATAGCACGTTACATGGTGTAAAATCTCTTAAATGAATAATAAAAGCCTTCAGGAAAATTCCTTTGTGGTTCCAAACAGAAACACTACAAGAGTCCATTAAAATGCTCAGTAAGTGCTAAAGCAGTGCCTCATTCCCTTACTCCAAGAGTGTTTAACAGTGGGATTGCTCTGCTACAGTATAGCTAAGCCTTCAGACCACCGTAAGACTTCATTTTGGCATCAACAAGCATTTCACCTTCTGCATGGGTTCATCATGATCCCACTCCACTTTTCTTCAAAGAATCTATGTGCATGTTTTGATGGACAATGAACTTAACGAATATACCAAGAGACAACCCACCACGTCCACCCAAAGTCTTCACAGAGCTATGCCTTCTGTATAATCAACGCATACCTTGAGCAAGAGGTTGAAGGGGAAGGGCAGGCTGCCCGGGCTGAATTGTCAGAAGGCCTTGGCGCTGCAAAGACAGGAGGTGCTGCTGCTGTAACTGCTGCATCTGTAAAAGCTGCTGCTGAAAAGCCAACTGCTGGGTAGCCACCTGCTGTTGCTGTAAGAAATCAGGAAGAAAAAAATGAGATGGCCACTTCCCTAGGAAGGTTAAAAGTATGGACACTTCAAAACTCACCATCATCGTCAAATGCTGAGAATGGTCACTGGAGCTCAGTGGAGGGCTCCGTGTCAAGGTTTAAAAGGGACAGAACATACCTCCTCTGAAGAGGGGTGGGAGGTGAGTGTGTACCTTTCTACTGCCTGCTCCCATAAATAAATAATTTGTCAATCAAACCAGCTTCCCCCCAGTTTGAAAGGCCTGAGTTTTGTCATCAAGATGTAAACTTTTAGACTTTGAAATGTTTAATTATGCACACTAGAGAGAAGACTGCATCACTCTAGTCTGAAGGGGTTTGAACCCCGAACCTTTGAGGTGTAAAAGAACAAGTTGCCTCCCTCCCTGCCTGCACTGGCAGAAGCTTTTAACTACTCTGTTTATCACTTCTGACATAAATAAATGAGAAAAAATCAGACCTTTGAAGAAGAAAAACTTCATCTAATATTGTTAATTAGCCATGACAAACGATGAAATAACATTGTAAATCTTTCATAGAAACAGCCACTAGATTTTAATTACACACATTCATAATTTAGCAAACAACATCGTACTCGACTGTGAGTTTAATATGAACGACAGTCTAAGCTTCAGATGCCTTAACATGGTTTTAGTCTCAGAAACTCCCAGCTCTGGTTGCTTGTCCTGCTTCCCCCATCTGCTTTGTTCTTGAAAAGAAGGGGCTTTACGATATGATAAATATCTTTTTGTTGATTGGACGATGACAGGAGGAAAACTTTTGTTGTGTAAAACATCAATACATCATTCCTGTGTTTAGCAGGCCTTGCTTCAGCCAAAAAAATTAATGTAGATTTCCTCAGTAATTATCTGAGTGATAGAAAGAGAATACAGTGCAGTAGCACAATAAATAGAAGGAAATTATCTAATATCCTTAATCTGCTAGGAATCGTATCGAGGTGGAGGTCTTAGCCACATTATGGCTAACAATTATAAAAGGAAAATTAACCCTTAACAAACTGTGGCATAAAATAAAAAGTTTCTTCAAGAAAAGAACAAGACCAGTGTTCCTAATTCTGAGCGTGATTCAAAAGATCAGAGAGACTTTTACAACTAAAAGGACTATCCAAGCCCTTTCTGAGCTTACATGTTCTGGCTAATAACTATACTTTACAAACAACTGCATTCACTTAACCTAACACATGACCTTGATCTGATACATCCATAAAATGGTATGTATATCAAGACCTTCTGATGCAAAGTTCAAAGAAAGAGAAAAATGGTGGTTTCCTTTCGGTCTTCATGTAGTTTATTTTACAGTAAAAACCATCATTCCCATATTAGCAACCAATTTCAGACTTACTACCATGCCACTGAGAAAGTTAATTGAGTTTCACTCCAAAAAACAAATTCTATACCACTAACAACAAAAATTTAAATAAATTTAAATGAAAAGCCAGTGTTTTCATTTTAAGAACAGCATGCATAAAATGATCCAATTGTTTTCACCCCTTCCCAAGTTATCACATTAATGTAAAACCCAATGATAGTTATATTCATGTCAAAATGATTTTTTCACTTCTTCAACAGATATTAACTCACAACATTACAAAAAAAGGGAAGGAAGAGAAAAAAACAACATTGACACAATAAAAGATCAGGGAATTAGCTCTTCTGAAAGCAGAATATAATGGGGGGGTACAGCTGGAGGTTGGGGAGGGTGTTTCCTGTCTTACTGTAAATGAAATGTTTAAAAATTTTGTATTTATATAAAATGACTGATGCCTTTTCTGTTGTCTCTGTGGCCATCCCTAGGAAAAGCTCATGAAAGCTGTCTACGTTTGAAAAGCCAGGATATAAAAGTATACAAGGCCCATTGTCCAAAGAAAGAATTTAAAAGCAACACTGGTTGCCAAACTGCGCTCCCCACCCAGTTACCAAACACAGGATACGGGTCCATTTGTTTACTTCTCACAATTGAATGCATACAAAAAAGGTCTCCGTGCAGTCCCCTCGGCAGGTCAGTAGTCAGTGTTAAAATGCTAAAATGCCCTGATAAACCTCGCGTTTCGGATCCCCTCCCTAGAGCTGCAGTCAAAGGTCTGTTTTCCTTTCTTCGGCTACTCCCTACTGCCTAACATAAACTGTCATAACTGCCCGGGACAAACGGCCCTTTTAAAACAATCAACTTAGCCTACCTCACCCGCACAGGATGGAATCTTTTTTTGTAGGTCGATTTAAAATGAATTCTGTTGTCTATTTTCCTCACCACTTCTGTCCAATATTCACGAGCAGTCACTTCAATAGCTGCACTGGGGCTACATCCTCTTCCTCCCTACAGCCCTACCTAAGAGCACGTATCTTCTTAAGGAAGGTCCTGTCTTCGTCCAACCCAATATGGAGCCAAACTTTCTCAGGGAAACATCTCAAGGCAACTTCAACAGGGAAGGAAAAAAAAAAAAAGCAAAGGTACATTGTTCTGGCCAAAGATCAGGTGTCTTATTGCAGAGGTAATCAAAACAGGAAAAAAAAAAAAGGGGGATGGGGGGAGCCTGACAATACAATATTATGAACCACTAATGACTGGGGACTCAGTAAATTAACATACTTGTTCCATCTGTCAACATCCAAGTTCAAACCTTGTTAAAATCATAACCACCAGTCCACATCATGAAGTTGCTACCGTGTGACTCCACCTCATTTTAGCACAAAAGGACTACCACCTGCATGATAATTCCAGGAGACTGGTCCCTACCTCAGGAAAATACGGATCTCTTAACCATTGTTACCTGGGTCTCAGACAACTCCACTGGCACCATGAATCCAAGGAGACCCATCCACTGGTCTGCCTACCTCAAAGGACATTCAAAGCAACCTATTTTCTGGGTCGCCTTTGCCTGGGAAGTGGATGACAAAGCATGGACCACAGCAAACCTAGCGACCTGGAGATGCAAGAATGTTCCTACGATGTCTCGCTTTCTCCTTGTTTAGACACAAAGTGTTCTCCTTGCCCACCCCCACTCCCTTCCCAAACTCAGACACCACTATCATCTTTGTGCTCTGAGATGCTCTCCTTTCTGACAACAGCAATTTGGGAGAGGTAACTTTTATCCTTCTTTCTGCTGTGTAACTTTCCCCTTCACATTTCTTTATCTGCCCTCTGAGCTCATCTGAACTTTCATGTTCTCCCAGCATGCAGACGTGCATTCCAAACTATGTCTCACAGACCAAATAAGAGGTTAATAAGAAGTGGCAACAGAAAGGAAAAACACAATCCCTGGTAACTGATAAGAATGACAGTGGCAGCCCTTTTTTGTTTGTCTTCAAATATAGAGTTAAAGATCTTTAAAAAACTAAATTTTGATGCCTTTGAAAAGAAAGCAGCACAAAATAACAACAGGGGGTTATTGCCTGCAAGCCACAGGGGAGAAACTCCATAATTCTTATTCTCCCTTTTGAAGGCTGTTAGCAATCTGATTCAAAAAAGCAACAGCAGAAGGGGAAACCTCTTGAGGCTGTAACCATTTCCTGTGATCATGCATAATGTGCTTCAAAAGTGGGTTTTTACCAATTCTGTTGATCAATTGCACCTCCTTCATACCCCTTCTTTTTTCTGCTGTGTTTACATCTGATGTGACTCAATGACAAGCACTGTCTGAGACTGTGAAACAGGCCTGTCATGTTGATTTATGGGCGCATCAAACCACAACTTGTCCAAACTGAAGCTCGCAGTTCATTAATTAGAGAGTTGTGACTTTGAAGTCAGCTTTCAGACTGTGGTTTTTAACATTTGGCTTAATTTATATGCTCTTGAATGTGGATCTCTAAGGAAAAAACTGAAATTCCCTTCTTGTCTTTGAACTTCTTTTGACCGCACAATAATCATTTCTTTGTCCAGAGTGATGCCTGCAATCCCAGAGTCATTAACGCGCATTGAACTGCCACTGATGAGTAAGCCCTGCTGAATTAGAAAAACAGCCAGCAAAACAAAGCTGAGAGCCTTCTGCACAGTGATATCTCACAATTACATGCCTTCCCTCCCTGTGCCATTTCCATTTTAATTACTGTTAGTCCTTTAGATTTACATTTTAGACACTTTTTAATCTGTTCCCTTTTTTATTATAGCAGCACCCGGTAGCGCGCCACTGTACTTAAGGTTGTGTCAGCATTTTCATTAAAACACCTCCTCCCCTTCACCCCAAAACTGCCCCTACTCTGCAGGGGTTTACATCGGGCTGCTCAACAGGACTCCAGGGTGAAAACTTGGCAGGACATGGAAAACGTCCCTAATTTGTGTCCAGGGAGGCGGCAGCAAAGGGAGAATGTCTGGGTCACTCCCAGGGTGTAAAATTAGCACAGCCCGGCATCCTCACTTAGGTGAGCGACAGGGACGTCGAGTCACCTGGTAAGACTCCCTGCAAAAGAACAAAAGTGGCCACCTGCTTAGGGCTGGTGAAGAAGCTGTAAAAGTGGATGAGGTGCTGTATATAGAATTATAAATTGTGTCATCCCAAGGAGAACACTTAAACAAAAAGAATTTCAGTCCACTGTAAAAATATGAGGAGGCGGCCGGGCGCGGTGGCTCAAGCCTGTAATCCCAGCACTTTGGGAGGCCGAGACGGGCGGATCACGAGGTCAGGAGATCGAGACCATCCTGGCTAATATGGTGAAACCCCGTCTCTAATAGAAAATACAAAAAACTAGCCGGGCGACGAGGCGGGCGCCTGTAGTCCCAGCTACTCGGGAGGCTGAGACAGGAGAATGGCGTGAACCCGGGAGGTGGAGCTTGCAGTGAGCTGAGATCCGGCCACTGCACTCCAGCCTGGGCGGCAGAGCAAGACTCCGTCTCAAAAAAAAAAAAAAAAAAAAAAAATATGAGGAGGCAAGTTAAATTGGATAACTCTGGAATGGGTAGAAAGATGTCACAATAACGCACACATGCACACAGATACTCCCACAACTGAGTCTTACCCACACAGAATTGAGTAGAAGGTGAACTGGTAACTCCCTGGAAAGGCCTTACCATGTATGGGATGAATGCTGTCAACCTTCGTGGTGTGGCATAAGGCGGTAAGTTATGGACACTACCAAGCGTGGTGCATATAGAGGCTATTATGATATACTTTTCTCCCCCCATCTCAAGAAAACACAACCCAAGCTGGAGTCTTCTCTAACTTCAACTCATGCTCTCTGGTACATGCCTTTAGCAATTATATTATGTACAACTTGCATGAAGAAGTTAAACAAAAGATGTGGATGTTTAATCTTCTTCTAACGTTTTTGTTTGTTTATCCAACCTCACAAGGGGTTATTCTTCCAATGGAAAAGGCCATCACCACACACCCAAGCTCTCTGAGCTGGGGGGGAAAAAAAAAAACAAAAAACTGAAGTGTGCATCCAAGTAAAATTTTCCTGAAAGCACTTCACTTCCCCCAGCTCCATTCTGGCCCTCAGTTGTTCCCAGGTTGCTCCTGATCCTCACACAGGTACACGTGCAGTGGTGTTATAAAATATGTGGCAGCAAGCAAATGGAACCCAGAAAAATCTGAGTGAAAACAGGACAATAACTCTCAGTCTGAAAGCTGAGAACCGATAGAGTCAGCTCAGTTGTGCAATCATTTAAAAGATGAATGACAGTTTAATAGCCACTAGATAGTCCTCTGGGATCTGTGGTTTGAAAGTAAAATATGTATTGTCGGTACCTCTTTAGGCTGTTTTCCAGCATGTTGTTGTTGTAAAAGTTGAAGCTGCAACTGTTCCTGTTGTTTTTTATAAAACTCTTGAAGCTGCTGCTACAAAGGAAAGAGAGGACGGTAAGTAACAGAGGGTAGCGCCAATCCACTGTCCCTTTTGGTGCCATACACAAACTGTGATTTGAAAAATAGCATCCTTTTATCTGTAATGGCCTGACCTTTAGTTTGAAACTCAACAATAAATTCAGCGCACACTGACTATTCTTGGCATTATTGTTTGAAAAGTAATCTCCAAAATGAACTGATGAAAAACATACCATTTTCTACACAAACTAATTAAAATAAGGCAAAGAATGACCTTTGATAGTGCAACAAAGCTGAAATGCCCTTGCTGAGAGAGTCTGGTGAATCTCTACTGCATGCTTTCTATATGACAGGGCTGGGCACTATGCAGTGTTATTCCGTGTGTGCATGGACAGTCTGGGAGCTTCCGCTGCATCCTGTCCCTACCAACCCAGGCCAGTGACTCCCACTGCAGTAGTTCCAAATCTCATCTATTTGGTTCAGGTGGCTGTTAAGTCTGACTATTAGGTCCCCATGGTGCAATGACAACCAGAAGTTCATTTCAGTAACATCGTACGTGGAAGAAGTAAAATCAACTTTGGACCTTAAAATTAGCAAACTCCAAAATGCTTCTTTATGTTTAAAGAAAAAAAAAAAAATCTGTAAGCTTCTGAGTTGAAATGGGGACTTCAAGAACTGTCATATTTAAATCCACTCCCAACGTGCTCCTCATTTTGCTTTGATTCACACCATTTAGGAACCTCTGGGCTTACCAAATAAAAGAGTGTAAAGCCATGTAAGCCTAAAAGATCTTACTGCTACCAAGTCCAATTACAGCCCTGATCTCAGTCCATCGGGTACTCTCCAGGCCCAAACCCTAGTCACCATGCAGGTCTCCTCTCTTTTGGGCATGCAAAAGCACATCGATTATTCAGGGACTGGTCTGTGTCCTGCCCCACCCACGCTGCTCTACTCTTCACTGGGCAAAGAAGCTGCTCTGGTGGAGGGGAGACTGTGAATGGAGTGATGGGGGCCCCTGGGTTCTGGGGGAGACGGGCTGGAGGTGGAGGAAGGACAATTACCTGTTGAAGCATGAGGGCCTGCTGCTGCTGAAGGAGAACCTGGAGCTGCTGAGGGCTCAGCACTTGTTGCTGGAGGATCTGCTGCATTTGCTGGGGAGTGATAACTTGAGGTGTCATCATAGCCACTGACACGGGAACCTAGAATGTTAATGAAGGATAAATAGGAAGCCAGGAAATCAGAAGCACGCAGCCTCCCAGGTTCAGCGGCTGACTGCCATCAGCCTGCTTAAAGAGTTGCCCAGTTTCCCATGCAACATGTATTTATCCAGAGGGGATGCAGCAACAGATCCTATTTCATCTATCATGGAGTTTATTTTAAAGAAAGAAAAATAAAACCTTGCAGTACTGACTGGGGTTCCAGGCAGCCTTGCAAGCAGACAAAAAGGACAAACTTAATAAACCCTAACTGGAGTTAGGATACGACCATTCTCAATTGCTTATTAACAGTGAGTTTTTGGTCAAAACTATCTGTGGGAAGTTAACCCAAACTTGAATTTTCTTTGAGGGAAGAAGACAAATGGTAACCAACACCTTTGCAGTTGGAGCCCATATGACCCACTGTGTGGACAGTGACGCTAAGAACCATCAATGAATGCTTAGACTTGCGGGAAGGGGAACCTTGGACACACCTTCCGAACTGAAACACAGACCCTTCGCATGATGCCTTTTACCCTTCCTTATTCACCCAGCATACAGACGTCTCAATTCTTTCATATTATGTGCAATACCATTAAAAGCCGCTTTCCATGACATTTCAGTGACAAACAGCTACAGTGATGAACTTGATAGCATTTCATATTTGCAACTGTTAACACGTTTCTGCACGGGCATCTTTGCAAGGAACCTGCACACTGTATCTGAAAGGATGATGTCTTGTTCAGATAAAACACTGACATTAAAATGACAGGCTGTCTTGGCCAAGGTTACACAAATTGTATTCAAGCGGATACCTAATGACAATGCTATGAATTCTGCAAGCTTTCTAGAATGTAATTTAGCTATTCAAAATAATCACTGCACTTGTGTTTAATTTGCAGACTACATGAGAACCATTTTGTCAGTCCCCGTAATGCAAGAAGACTATTTCATGAAAAATCACCCCCCCAAATAAAAAGGTAAGGAAAGAAAAAACAATGAAAGAAAAGACAAAACCTGTATGTCTTCTAACCGTAATATTTAAGCATCTAACTTTTCTTTGGTTTCTAATCAAACATGTGACAGCAAGAAGCTAGAAGCAGTAAAGGATACACTTTGTTAAAAAGGATCTGCTGTCATCTCATGTATTACAATAAAAGGTAATAACATGTTTTGCACTTTGCCTGTGAGCCACTTAAAAAAAAAATCCGGCAGACAATAGCTGATCAGAAGATAAAAGAATTAAAAAATCTTTCAAGGGAGCAGTAAGCAAAAGGCAGAAATGCAGTATTAATTTTATGTAACATAATGTCTTAATATGCAGTTTATCCTGACTTTTTCACATGATTTGTCCTGTCATTTGCATAGCGAGCTCTCATTCCTAATTTCACAGTCATTATGCACTGATGTCCCGATTTCTCAGCATCACTAATTTTGATGAACTAAAAATGGTTCCTGAAGGTCAGATTCATGAACAGTGAACGTTCTCCACTGTTGTTGTGGGCATGTTTCATATGTGCGGATGTTGATGTGCAAATGTCGTGTGTTTGGAAAACACTAGCTAGAACATGCGAAAAATTTCATTAACCCAGCTCTGGAAGGTCATCCATGAATTCTTCCTATTCCAGTGGCCTTTTAAGTTTAGATGTAGATACACTGTAATTTAAAACAGATGGGCATGTCTGAATATTTTCATATGCAAAATGGGACAGATGTATATGAATGGATAAATTATCCTTTTAAAAAGATAATTTGTAGCACGAAATATCACCAATGATTGGAACAGTGAACTTGCATTCAGTCTAGGGCAAACACCAGGAAGACATTATCAAAACATCTAACCACCTGCAAATTAATTCCAATTAGTCTACTTTGTCTTCATACAGAAGAAACTTTTCTGATTTTTAAATATCTACTGGGTGCCAATCGGTATCCTTTGAGC
Organism: Piliocolobus tephrosceles; assembly: GCF_002776525.5. NCBI lineage: Eukaryota > Metazoa > Chordata > Mammalia > Primates > Cercopithecidae > Piliocolobus > Piliocolobus tephrosceles. The sequence goes on along the minus strand of NC_045435.1, from coordinate 65,327,631 downwards.
TGCTAAAGCCAGTGTATCACAATAGAAGTTTACTTTTCCTTGAGAGTTGCATCATCATACGGGGAGGTTTGATTAAGCAAACAAAAGAACCATGTTTAAGGTTTCTTTTTTCCTCTGCGTTTCTTGGATGATGTACAATATAAATATTCTTGAGCCAAATTTCTGATGGTGATGAACAGGAAAACAGACAGGAATAGGGTGGTGTAAAATCTAAACTGGTGATGAACATGAACTTAACAGAGTTAGAGCAGAAAACATCATAGAAATAACGTCCTAGTCATCGTTTTTAAAAGAGCTATAGAAACCTTATGCTAGAAAGGGGCACAGGTGAACTTTCGGGGGAGATGGAAATGTCCGTATCTTGACTGGGGTGGTGCTCACACACATGTATACAATTGTCAAAACTCTTCCAACTAACACTGAAAATCAGAATATCTGAGCCCACGTAAATCATCCCTCACTAAAACTGATTTTAAAAGTTACGTATGTCTCCTAAAATAGTTTTTTCCCCTTAACTCAGGTAGAACTAGAAGCATCTTCTTGAAGGAGAAACAACATTGTCCCCTGGCTGTCAATAATAAAAGGGGGAATCATGGAAAGGACTGACATATACCTGTATAGACAATTTTTAAAGGCTGACATCCAACCAGTGGTTTAAATCTCCTTTTCCCATAATCATTTATTCCTTTTTTTGCAGTTACGGAACAGGATAATGAACTTGAGTCTCCCCTTCTTTCTCTTTTTGGACATTTTGATGGAGGTGCTGATGAGTAATAATATGCTTTCCAGCAGCAGGCACCGCCAAAGGAGGGAAGGAAGCAAGAGGCCTGAGTAATCCTCCAAACGGGCTGATCAGTCTCTGAATAATCAGAAGTGGGCCATTATATCCTGATGGTCTTCACTTCACTTTTACTATCTGAAACCATGTTTTCATGCCAGTTAACTCTGGGCCTCCAAAGTGGGCTCCAGCTTCATTTACAAATGTTATAAAACCGAGATTTCCCCAAAGTTTCTGTTCCAACATATCATGAAAAGAGGCTATGGAAAGCTTTCACAAACATATTCAAATAGACCAGAAACTATGGTGGGGTAGAAAATAAAAAAATAAATAAACAAATCTGAGTACAGTTTTTAAGGCTTTAAATAGTTAAGAATTATAGCTATATATCCACTCCCTTAATTCCCAACATCCAACTTTTTCATGTAGCTAGTCCCTACTAATACTAGGAATCAAAGGGCATGCAGTACCAGCGAGAGGCTATTACAGCCCACACTTTATTGCCCATTACTACTGAGGTCATTAGCGGCAAGAGTGATTGTAGCAGTCTTAACCTATTGATCACTGTAACTACTATCATTTAATCCTGTGTTGAATGTCTGGAAAGCGGCTAAAGGCACACAAGAGAGAGTGCTTTAGCATTGAGAAATATGGCCAAAGCTTCGAAATTACACTTTGATTCATAAAATCTAGCCAGTGGTTTAAATCAATAGTATTTAAAACAGTCATGTGAGTTTTTAACTACAGCACTCTAATATTTATGGGCCCCTCTTTGAGAGTATTCAGTAAAAACGAAACTTTTTTTTTTCTTTTTTCAGATTTCATGCCATCTACCTTAACCTCCTTGAGATAAAAACATTCATTTCTGATGTTTTCTGTGCTACAGGGCTCAGGCCTTAACTGGGAGTTCAAGCGAATTCTTGATTTCTTTCTCAAAAGATGATTTAAATATAAGGCAAAAAAAAAAAAAATTCTGATACTGTAACTACCTTAACTGTTTGAGTATATAGAAATGAGTATGTTTTATGAGTTAACAATGAATCATAGAAGGCAATTTATGAAGAACTAGAATGATTCTGTCTAGCTGCCTTCAGGGATCAGAAATTCAAATTAAACTTCTGGCAGACATTTAAAGAATGCTAGCATACAAAACTGAATTTAAAAAAACGCACACAGTTAACACTCCTCAGTGGAGTTTCAAGAGGAAATCATGAATTAAAAAAGCACACGGCATGCTACACTGTTGACTGATACCAACTGGGTGTGGCCGATCCCAGGTGCACACAAACCTGCGGGAATGGCAGAAATACAGCTGTGCTTGGGCCATCACAGCTCTGCTAGTATGGGCCTGCTGCTACCTTAATACCAGCAACTGGGAAAACGGTGTTAGCACTAACAACTGCTGCTAAAAGCCCATACACTGCTGTGTAAATTCTGCCTGATACAGTTTTCTTTTTCTTCAAAATGACTATCAGCTGAATGCTGAAAGACTATTAAAATAATATGCCATATTATTTCCTTTAATGTCCAATGGGGAAAGGTAGATGATGGGAAGGGAAAAATCTAAAAAGCAAACAAACAAATAAAAACACTCAGAGAAACAATACTTATTTCTAAGCTAGGAGACAATTGAAGGAATTGGGTGGGAGGGGAGAAGACACAATATAAATTCTGAAAATAACATGTTATCATTTTTTTCTCTCTTTAGTTTACACTCCAGTCAACTGTAAGTAAATACTACCTAGTACACATACACATAAATTTTGCACATCAGGTATCATCTCATCATTAACGTGTATACAAAGAATAAGAATGAGAAGATAAAAAATTTTAAACCTTGTTTCATTTTTATCAATCTGGTTAACAATTTAGAAACTCTTTTTACCCTCTGATCATTCACCACATGTATGTCCCAGAAAATTCACTTCTGTTCTAGCCTTCAGGCTGTATCTGGGTGATAACTGACCAGGTTTGGCAGTGTCACCTGGTTAATCAAATAACAGGAGCAAAACAAATTAAATTAGAAGGCTCCAGAATGTCACAAAAAAACCAAACATGAGAATATAGCGCCACTAAAAACTAATAAAAAAAAAAAAAAAACTATGCTAAGTATTTTATGACCATATACAAGTTAGCCTGTGTAGAAGAAAATTAAACATTATCACCTCTGGCCCCCCGTGGAAAACCAGTTTTCATAATTAACAAGCCAATGGATACAACAGAGGTACTGGCTAACAAACAGAAAAGTTAGAAAGCTTCTATTTCTCCATGGTATTAAAAAAAAAACAAAACAAAATGAACTAACCAGGTACCATGCAAGTAACTATCATACAGGAAAGAAAACACACTTCTGACATAGTATTTCGGTCTTTAAAAAATTTTTAAAAAGCTTGTTATTTATGTGGAAAGTATAATTCTGTTTCATTATGGAATTCTGCTTTTTGTATAACTCTTTTAGGCTTAGCTACTTTGCCACAATACTGTACAAAGCACTAAGGCAGGTAATGGTTATTATATTAATGCAAAATCATCTAGGTAGTCAGTCATTAGCATAACAGTTCTCTCAGTAACAATACAACCAACTATTAAAAATTTTTTTTCAAAAGACCTCTTTAAAATGCAATTAGCATTTCATTTTTTATCGTTTTGTTTATTACATTCTATCAAGAAAGGCTATCTTTCTTTCACAAAAAAACTGTAAGGCCAAGGCTCGCCTGCCAATCAGGAGCTATTTCAGGTTATCAACCCTAATAAGCAATCTCCAGCAATGCTCTCCGAGCTCTTCTTTTTCTTTTGTCTTTAAATTCTAAAAAGTGGCATAAATGCATATTTGTTTACAGCAGAGGTATTAGTGGAACATCAACTGCTCTCCTCTAACATTTCCCAGGCACACAAGGTTACTCCACTAAGTGCCAGTATAATTGTTTTAGCTCTAATAAATATCAGCTTCATTTGCATAAAAATGTAAAGTTTACATAAATTAAATCGCTTCTCCCATTAGCAACTGTTAAATACAGGAAACAATGGAAGCCACACATGAAAATAATCACTCAATAAGCACTGATTCTTTCAACCTAGCAACTATTATTATTATTTAAATCAAGAAAATGCCTTCTCTTTTCTACTTTCACCACTTTCTCCTTGTAGCTGGGATGGAAAACAATTTAGTGCATGTGAATTAAACATGCTATGGCATTTTGTATTAACAACAACAACAAAAATCATTTTTAAGTGCTGCAAATGGGAGGGGGGAGAACTACTCCAAGAAGGTACCCCAGAAAAGATTCTATCCATAGATCTTTAGTTCTTAAAGGCAAAAGGAAGAGGCCTTGGCTAAAGAAGTTCTCTTAAATTGAAGTATTACTCAAAAATAATGAAAGAGACAGCAACTGTTTCAATCCTATCTGAGACAATACATGATTAAAATAAATAAAATATAACTTGTGGATATAGTTTTAGATCAACAGTTACTGTTAAATGAAGAAAAATATAATGTCTATCTTCTGTCTAAAGAAGATTTTTCTAACACTAAGAATTAAATTTGTAGCTCTGCTTTCCTCATGATTTAATCAGCATAGAAAATTTCATAGGGAGCTTAACTGCAAATATGTACTTTTTTTTTCTCATATTACTGAGAGGGAGAAGGGACTATAATTGAATTTCAACATACAGGTAGGCCAAAATTAGACCATTTCCAAAGTTTTATAAGGCCTTACTTAGGGTGCAATCACTCTTTAAAAAGAATTACAACTCAAGTTTCTCAAATTGTACAATTTCTCACGCCTATTTCCAACACCTTCACCTTATACATCACAGTTAAGCTAAAGGGTGCAAATGAGATTCTAATGAGAAAACATCAGTTGCTTCTTTGACAATCTCAGCATTCACTGATTTATTTCTAATGAAGACAAAGTCCAACCAAAAGCTTCCTGCAAGTTAAAGGTCAAAATATGTTCAAAAATGCCTAGTAAAATCAAGGCAAATGGGAAACCCGTGCAGACCCGCCTCATGAAGTGGTGTGACAATTAGAGTAATTGTACAAAAAGCCATCTTCAGGAAAAAGTAGAAGAAATTAAGCTGCCACAACTGTAACAGGTTAGATGAAAAAAATCAAAATTTAATGTATTCTCCCCTGTGTCATCTTGTTTTGTCAAGACATCAAATAGAATTGGGAAGTACAAAATAACAAGCCCTTGAGAAATCACAGAAGCCGACCTTTTTGATGTTGTTGATTTACCTTGTTCTCAGTTATTTGAACAATGATGTTTCAGATTTAAGGGCAAGATAAAGCTTAGAAATTAAAACATGATACCAAGGTATTCTAAAAAGCTCACCCTAACATTTAGCCTGCATCTTCATTGATTAGCTGTTTTTAACTGGATTTGAAAATGAGGCACAATGTATGTGTTCAGTATTCATTTTTCTCATTTGAAATTAATTTCTCCTCAAACAACTCACAGGTTGGAAGAGGGACTCAATGAAGAGCATTCCTACAATCCAAAAGTAGAGGCCCAGATTAGCTCTTCTCAGATAATTCAAGTCCCCACAATCTGCAAAGGATTGTTTAGCTAAGAGACACCTGAGTTTTCTTTTTTAAATGAAAGAAAATAAGACTGAATGCAAAATGCCACTTGGTGGGGGTGGGAGGGAAGTATTGCACGCTCTGAAAGGACTAAAACAAGAGTCCAGAGATACGCTGCTTCCAAGAAAACAAACCATTTACCAAACAACAAATTTAGCTAACAGTGTTAAGACTATCCCCAAATCTAGCCATACAGATACACATAAAGCTACCCTTTTGCCCCAAGAGAGCTGCAGCCCATCAGCAATGTAACTTCTAGTCTTACACGAAATATTATCTGCAAAGATACATGAAATCAAGCTATCACAAGACAGCATTCTCAACTTTTATATGTAGGTAGTTCCTTCTCCTCAAGCATATATATAAATCAAAAACTGCAGCAGTTAAAACTATCTATTTGAGGCACTAAAAGTAAATAACCTAATATTTGCAAGCATTATAATTTATGAAACCTAGACAGTTAATAAAGCTGTTTAATAATTTCTTGTCATTGAATGCATATTTTAAAATGTAACACACAGAGAGACACGACTTATGTATTTATTTACTCTAACCTTCTCGATCAACTGTTGCTACATTATCCCTTGTTTGCAAATCAAGGAATGATGAACTACCTGAAGTGGAATCTAACTGACCACTATATTTGCCCAGTTACCAAGAACATGGTTTTCAGGTTCTCTTTAGTGATGTTCATCTACAACTAAACCACATAATAAAATAAATTCCTCCAACCTTCATTTTGTCAATTCAAATTTTACTCAAATTTTAGTACAGACTGAGAAGCTAGTCACAACGCTCTCTCCTGATTATTGCAGAAACATAGTAACTGAAACAATGTTTCTGCCACATTAACCAAGACAAACCTGAACTGTCATTGTTTTTAATTAATCTAGATTTTAATTTCACGGTATCTTCCAATTGTGTGGAGGCTGGCTGAGAAGTTGTAGAACTGGTCAGTGTCATAAAAGAGTTTATCTTTCAAGTGACAGGTCCTGACAGCGTGTAGATGCAAGGCAGTGACGGTGAGGGTTTTGTTTTTTAAGGTACATTTAACTGCAAACAACAACAAAAAAATTCAAACCAACCATTCCTATCATAAGCTTTCTGATGATTTATGGTTTACCAACTGAGCAAGGTTACGCAACACTGCATGCCTTTAGATGCATTATTTCAGCTAGTTGAGATTTAATTAAGATCACAGCCTCTAAAATCCCTGTCAAATGAAAATTCAGAGAAGACAATACACTATATATCCTCATGCAGAATGTTTCCATTCCATCCCTGGAAAAATATGAGTTAATCCGCGTTTCTATGGCTGCAGACAAAAGTTCGCTAATTTTGTTTTCTTTTGACACTTAGGTTGTTTTCTATTATATGTCATGAGATCATTCCCTTCCAGGGAAAGAAGAAAAAAATTGAGAGTGATACATGTTGCAGAAAATGCACTTGACATTATTAGCCGACATTATCATAGCTTAGCCATGATGCCATCACATTTTCATGTAATCAACCCATGCTTACAAGTTTCATTTAATAAAATGTTCATTAACACAACACAAACAAAAACCTACCTTACCTAAATTACTCGGATTAGATAATTGACATGTTATGCTTCTCATTTCCTTAACTAACCAACTTTTTGTCAGACAAGCTAAACATTTGGGCAGGAAACAAAGTTCTTAAGGCAAACGGGTGAATATAAAGCCCATTACTTTCCTTCTGTAAGTCGTTCTTAGGGTTAAAAAATAATCCTCAACAGATTTCTTTCTTATGGGCTGGTATTGATCCATACTATTTTTTTAAAGAAAAAAATGTATTACCATGTGCCCCTTTACCTAGTCAAATTTATTTTTATTTGCATCTTCTTAATATTTGGTTGCTTATCTCATGCCTTAGAAATGACAGGTGCTTGCAGTCTCACTCTTGACAGGCCACTACACAAATAACTGTCTTGCCTGAAAGGGCTAATGCAGTACTAATGAACAATAAATCAACTTTGATTATCAAGTGTCAGCCCAATGCGTTTTCAGTTCAGCTCTATCACATCCTACAGTAAGTCAGCCAGTGTCTCTGGGTAGGCAGTCTGTATTTTGGTTTCATTTTTACACACTTTTCACTGAAATGTGTCAGGCAGCTACAAAGAATCACATTAAAATAGATACAGACCTTTTTTTCAATTTATGCAAAGGGCATCAATTAGGACAAGGTGCTTCTGTCTTCAACTGATTTACTTAGTGGTCAATCTGAATAACCAAGGAAGCTTTGTATTCTTTTAAACAACAGTAACAGCAACACACACATCAAACCCTAAACTAAAATCTTAATGTGATCATGTTCCAGCTCTTTGGCACTAACATGATAGCTTGCGCTCTTTACCACATAAACCACCTCTGATTGCATATATACATTCCTCTTGGAAAACTCATTATATGAAAACAAACAAACAAAAACAGCAAAACAGGGCCGCTTTTAAAATAAAAATGCACTTGCTTTAAACTTTAAAAAATTTGGCTTAACACTGACTTCCTAATGATAAAATAAATGTAACCTTTTTTTTTTCTTAAGCAGATTAGTCATTGATAGTATGATTCACATTTCCTGTTATCAGGCTTAATTTTTCCCCCAAATGTGTCACTTTTAGAATGCTGGAATCTATGGAAATGAGGTGATTTGCATTTTTAAATTGGTTTGATTAGAACATTTGATTTGTTTGGACAAAAATACAAAATTACTAGATATTTTACTTATAACTGTCAGGACTTGAAGGAGTTAATCCCAAAGAGGAAGAGTCTATATGTACTTTGCTCTAAAACTTTACCACCCACTTCCTAAAGGTCCTCTCCTTCCCATCACCATACTTGGGGAGGGGGGAAATAAAAGTCCCGTTTCCACTGACCGTCTTTCATGCAGTTCTGACAGTTGAGTTAGCTACATTCAGAGCCGATTCAGCTGGGAGTACCCCGTGGCAATTCCTCAGTCTGCTGTACGTCCAAACCCAAACCCCGCTCCCTACTTAATTAACTAGCCAAGTAATGCAACAGAGGCTTAGAATCCCCAACCTGCCAGAGTATTCCATTCGCTCGCTCGCCTGCTCCGGTGTGGGGCTCTGTGCCTCTCCCTCCCCCTTTACTGTGTGTGAACTCCTCGAATTTGAACAGCTAAGCTGAAAATAGCCTAGACAGATATAGAAACAAACTATCAGAAGCAAAGAAACATCCACATGGGTTACATTGAGATGGAAGGCTCCTTGTATATTTCACACGCTCGGAAAGTGACAGAAATCACACCCCAGATACGTCCCCCGAATGGAGTGATGGCGAGGGCTTCACCAAAGTGGCTGCGTGAAGGCCAGACCGGCAGAAAATGAATCGCAAACGAAAAAGAGAGAGAGAGAGAAACACACAAGCAGGACTTCCTCCAACTCTCAACTACACCCCACCCATGAACATTTAAAAAAAGAGAGCGAGAGTGTGAGCCAGAGAGCAAGGGTGGGGGGGGGGGGGATCTCTCTCCAGGACCCACAGGCCTGCAGCTCCTTCTTCTTACCCCTCTACTCCCTCCCCGCCTCCACTTCCAGAGCGCAACTCCTACCCAAGTTGGTAAACAGCGAGGATGAGGATGATTTTTTAAAAGACTCAACTTCAGAACCCTCGGGCTCTCCTGCCTTCCCCAGCGAGGCCCCCAGGAAGCGGGCGCCGCGGAGCCGGGGGAAGGAGAGCGAAACCGGCAAAGATCAATCAGAAGGACCAACCTGACACTCTCCATGTAGCCGCCAGGCGCGCGGAGCCGGGCTCGGGGCGCCCGCGCGGGCCGGGCGTGGGGTCCGGCGGCCTCGGCGTGCAGGCGGACTGCACGCGCGCAGGGGCGCTCCGGCTCGCGGGCTGACAAGACGCGCCGCGCCGCGCCCACCCGCCCCGCCCTGCTCCACCAATCACAACCCGCCTCTAAACACCCCGCGCCGCGCCGCGCCGCGCCGCGCCCCACACAATGGGCTCCGCGGCCCGCGCCCGCGCGCCCCGGCCCCCTCCGCGCGGCAGGTGAAATCACGCTCGGGTGCAACCCTGCTTTTGTCTGGAGAGCAACTCCACTTAATAGCTGTTAACCCGGTGACCCGCCTCCGGCTGACGTCTGGGTCGGCCGGGCTCGGCGCGCACCGCTCCCTCTGGCCGGGGCTCTGCGGGGCCGGGGCTGCCGGCGGGGCGGCGTGTTTGTTTCGTCTTTGAAACTGACAAAGAGTTGTCCTAACCTTTCCGAGAAACCCGGGAGGCCGAAGAGGGGCACCCGGCGCTCGCGGCGCCAAGCCGACTGCTCCAAGCAACTGTTCGGCTTCGGGAGGGGACGTGGGTCTCCCAGACAGCGCAGAGAAGCGCTTTCCTCGAAAACCGCCCTGGGAGGAGAACTTTCGCTTCACGTCGGGGGTTTCACAGAGCCTCGGCCTCCCCATACTCCTTTCTTTCCCAGAGTCGGGATCGCCAAAGTGTGCCAGTGCGCACCGAGGAAAACTAAGCCGACGCGGGGTGGAAATAAATAACAACGTGCCTCGTCGCTGAACCAGGCAACTTCCCCTCTAGAACGACAGCTGCCTAAGAAAGCATCTGCCACACGTTTGCTAAGAAATAATTCTTTAAATTCCTTTCTTATTTATACAACAATAGCAACAACAAAAGCTACTCTCAATAAGCACTTTAGGATGATCTTCTCTATTAGAAATAGTCACTGCTCTTTCAGGCTATTGAAAGCTGAGTTATAGTGTTTTTTAAAAAGTCAACAATATGCTAAACTTTGTTGGCTCAACTGACACGATTTAAGCGTCAGGTTAATCTAGTCCGTTTCGGCGACTCTAAAAAAATCACCTATTTACCACTTTCAAACTTGGAGAAAAACTTCCTGGCCTGTATGTTTTTTTAAAGACACACACACAAAATCCCCACACACATTTTTATTCTTTTTCTCAAAATATTAGAGGAAAAGGAATAATGTGACATCAATGAATACCTATTTGCCCTCAAAAAAAAAAAAAAAAAAAAAAGCAACAAAATCTGACCCAGTAATTCCAGGAGTTTTACTTGTAAGTACATTTTGATGTGAGGTGTACTAAATGCAGGTTACTACAAATCATAAAGAATAGTGGTAATATTTCCAATCAAGCAAATGCCTGAATTTCAACAGGGTCAGCGGGGAGCAGACAATTCCCTCTTTACTCTGGCTGTAAAAGAGACAAGCGCGAAGTGACCATCAACGTATGATCAGATGTTAAATGGGCACAGCGCAGATCGCTCTTCACCCTAAAGTGTTTTTGTGTCAGATACCAAATTTATTAATGGGATTTTTTCAGGTCACAAAATGTGACCCCACCCTCTCATGAATATTCAACAAAGAACCAAGGGCGATTTTTTGGGGTAGAAGGGCCTTAAATCTGCCAGAAAGTCCCCTGATTATCAGTAGAGTTCTGACTCTTAAAGAGACAAGGTGCTCTTTCCGGAGGGGCTGGCAGAGAGCCCCAACGGCAGGAAATAAAAATAAAGGAAGTGCTGTCCAACCAATGTACAGGGAGAAAGTGGAAAGAATCATTTCAAAACGCCTAAGTGACTTTCTTTTTCCCAAAGTATTAAAATTGAGTTTTAATGTTTATAAACAAAAACTGGGATGTACTTTGAATATGCAATGTATTTTTATTTTAGAAACTAAGTTCTTCATGAGGCATCCATAAAACTCATGCATGCTTTTAGAATGTGGACTAACTCCTTTGCAGGTCAGTGTTTATCAGCTAATAGTCTCCAGGTGCATCAAAACAAACAATAAACAAGCAAACAAAAAACATTACAGACGCTCATGACCCAGCTGTGGAGACAAGCCTTAAACAAAATAATTAGAGAGTGATGCAATGCAGTGCTTACTCAAGTACTAAATTGCACAGTGGTGGCTGTAAGCACCATGGGACCACAAAGGAGGAGGAGATCACTAGGAGGAGGGGTCTGGGAAGGCCCCTTGGGGAGGTGGCATTTAAAGGCTGATGGTTTGGATAAGGGGGAGGTGACAAAAGAGAGAGGGAAATGGCTTGGCACACTAACTCAGAAGCCACCTGGAGCCCATCTTGCCCTCTCTCCAAACAGACAGATGATATGGTGAGTCAGAGACTACTTCTGGGCAAGGAAATGTCCCATCAGTGATAAACCTGGATAAACTACATATGCCCAGGAGTTTAATTCTAAACTCCTGTGGTTCTGTGCACTTGCCCTGTGTTTGGGATTCAGGAAGAACTGGAACTTCCATAACTGGAGTATAATATAAAATGTTAAAACCAATAGTAACTCATAAGACTTCGTTAAAACCATTTATTAATCACTATGAGCACCAGGTCATTTTAGAAAAGCTGAATAAGAAAGGCCAACAAAAATATTTTGGATTGTAGGTGTTTTAACAGTCTCATGCAGTTGTCATAATCTGAACACAAATTCCAGCCCCCATTGTACAGAGGAGGAAACTGAGGTTTAGAAAAGCAAAGTGATTTCTCCCAAGAATTGAACATGGCCAGGTGCAGTGGCTCATACTTATAATCCCAGCACTTTGGGAGGCCAAGGCAGGAAGACTGCTTAAGCCCATGGGTTTGAGACCACCCTGGGCAACATAGGGGGACTCCATCTCCAAAAATACACACACACACACACACACACACACACACACACACACACAGTGAGCCATGTGTGACTGTGCATGCCTATAGTCCCAACAACTTGGGAGACTGAGGTGGCAGGATCACCTGGAGCCCAGAAGTTCAAGGCTGCAGCAAGCTGTGATTGCACCACTGCACTCCAGCTTAGGCAACAGAGCAAGACCCTGTCTTAAAAAAAAAAAAAAAAAAAAAAAATACTACAGGCCTCCAAGAGGAAGCAGATACTGGATAATTACAGAAAAAGAGAGCCATAATAAAATAAAATGAATACCTGGGGTGGGGGGTTGGGGGGAATATTGAGGGGTAGGCCAATGTTTAAGGAAGAGTAAAGGAAATGCTAAATACCATACTTTAAAAATATTTTTGATGCCCACATCCTAACACCCACAACAGATACAGCTCTTGTTCAAACACCACATATTAAGAAACCTGTCAGTTGCTAAATGAGTCCATTGTGCAGCTGGCTGTGCACTTAAGAACAGATTACTATGATCCCACACCAAACTCTAACCACCAAATAACACACCTGGGACTAAAATCATGTATTATATTTGGTTCTGCTGAGCCTTAGCCTTGAACACAGAAGAAAGTGAAAGGTTTTACTGCCCATTCAGAGCTGGGAATGGAGATAAGATGTATTAAAGGAAGAGTCAGGAGGAGCGTCTCCTCAGGACATTATTCTGTACACTGATGAATGGCCCTGTGGTGAGGCAGATACAGCAATGGTCCCTGGCCCACGTGGTCCTCAGTTACAACGAAAGGCCTGCTTTGCCAGAAGCTGCTTGGAAATAACTGCAGAAAGGATACGAGCATGGGGCGAAAAATCAACTGTGTGATCAGAGGCCAAAACCTTAATTCAAGTTTGCTGTCTTCTTCTGAACAACACTTGTGTTAACACAACACACATTTTCTTTCCCCTTTCCAATTAATTTAATGGAGTATCCAGGACATATTCTGAAATGACAGAACTTAAAGAGATTCAACCAACTGATTCTGTTGCTGGAGAGAAAAAGCTAAAGCAACAGGAATACAAAATGTAAGCCCAGTAATATGCCTGATGGCCTACCCAGGGAAGCTTGCCTCCCCAGAAGGAGGACAGCTTTAAGTATTTCTCCAAAGAATACCAATGGGGCAGCCAATTAGACTTACTAAATTGCAACAGCAATGCCCCATTCCTGAAATCTGGGGATTTGTCTCCAAGGAACCACCATTCTGTGTTGATTTAAGCAGTGCTTTTACTTAAAAATATAAATTAATACATCATCCATCTACAGGGAGCTAAGGCAGTTAGCTCCATATTGATATTGTTTATGTCACTGTTATGCGTATGTTGACAATGAAGCTAATTATGTTGTTTTTCTTCTGTGCCTGCAAGTTTGGCCGGGGAAAACACTGAGTTCTCACTGTTCCATAGGAGTTTTAATTCCCCTTAATGCATCCTCCAAATTGCCGTTTGCATTTTCATGTCATGCAACATTTTATAATGCCATTGCTTCTGGTTAATTTGTATATACACAGTATGATATGTCAACATTCAGGTGACTTATGAGTATGATGAGCTTTGGAAAATATCAACCTAAAAACAAACCCCTTATTCTAAAAGCATTCATAAGCATCAGAGATAAACAAAATCATGACAGAAAAGAAAAATGACAACATACTTTCCTAACTGTGCATCTAACTGACAGTAATAAATTACCCTTTCTCATTTATGATAAAACCATAATCCCTTGTTTTAACATAATGTAAAATTTGTTAATGGACTGTTTCTGCCATGAGGTTAGAACAGATTACACGGAAGTGTGCAAAGTTCTTGAAAAGGTACATGTTTTGGGGCAGTAGAGCATGTCCCAAAGTGCCGTATCCTTCAGATATCAGGGGGAAAAAATCATTGCCGCCACCACCACCAAGTATGATTTGTTATTTCCCTCCCGAAGAGTGACAATATTTCTGGCTCACCCACAGGCAAACCCTCGATTTTTAAGCATAACCAGAAATGGGGCACTGAAGGGGAAAGAAAAGATGGCTCTTGGGGAATGAAATTACATTTTACTTTTTTTTAACGTTTAATTATGTAGAAATCGCTGAATATCAGATAAAGGCAACTGACCACCTTTATTTAGTATAGTCAGCTTTTCCAGAGATCTGTGGTGTGCAGCAAGCCTGCAAAGAGGCAAAGGGAGCGTGTCCCATCCTGCCCTCTGAACAATGTTCACACATCTTCCTCCCATGCAACGCCACCCTCCTCTGACCCTAGGTTGACACACCCTCATGTCAAAACCTTCTTTACGCCTGCCCTCTGCTGGTAAGCCTGCCAGGATTAGGAAATTTTGACTACTTTAACTTATTCAAAAGACAACTTTTAAAGCCAGACAGAGAAAGGACATGTAATGAACTATTAACTGGAATATATAAATTAAGACATTTAAACAAAATGGGGAGAGGAAGGGGGGCACCCCAGTGAAATATGGCACTTTTAATGTAAAAATGCGCATTCGTCTATTCTATTGCCTGCTCGCTCACAGCAGGGGAGTGCCAAACTTTATATTTTAGCTTGCCTAAGAGAACAACCTGTATTACTGTTGGGCATCTTGCCTTCTTTTGCTCACTCTCCGGGGAGAGCATGTCGGCGCATTTTCAATAAAACACCTTCTTAGCACTAATGGGCCACTGTTCCCATTTCAGTGGTCCCTAAGGTTTCACGATACAGTATATTTAGCTGACTCGCAGTTCGAGTTTTCTTCTGGCATTCCTAAGATCCACAAAATGGAAAGAGAAAAAAAAGCAAACGAAGAGTACTTGCTCATCCTTTGTTTAAGTAAGAAAACAGTCAACTTTGAGACTGATTAGCTGGTAGGACTTACACAAAACAAGGGCACTCTCGGGCCCTCTCCCCTGCTACACGAACCCTCCGCGCACGTGTGGGCCAGGCTCCCAGCTAAAGGAGGGCTCTGGGCATTAGAGGTAAATTGCCGCAGCAGCGTGCTGGGGTTTAACAGTGCAACTCCTGTCAGTGTCAATGGGAAGCACGAGGCCTGTACAAATCCCTGCATACCATTTCAAAAATATATCTCCAAGACGGGAAAATGAAGCTTAGCAGTTGCAACCTCAAAAGCATTCAGGAAGTAGCACTCTTGACAGCGCTTTAGATGCCGAGTAAATGCTCTTATAAAGAACACCCAATCCAGCCGACAATAAATCTTACACCGGGGAAGCCAGCACAGGGCTGTGGAATCCCCTCCAAGATAATTGCCTTCCACACTGTGTGGCATAGAAACCGCTACACAGAAAACATTTTCTGGGGCTCTGCAGCTTGCTATGGCTTGCTTTGCTTTCCTTAATAGTCACCAATTACACAGACGCTGACACCCTATCTTTAAGAGTGACCATATAAAAGCCTCAAGGTTTGTCTCCTTTTCTAGAAAAAAACGTTGCAAGGCCAGTTCTAGTGGGGAGGGGGTGGGAGAGGGAGGTTGAGAACAGAGGATGTGTGTAAGAACTCAGGAATGGAATCTGACACAGGCATCCAGGTGAGCAACCCTGGGTGTCTCCACTTTCCAGTCTTTGACGGTTCATGTCGTTTCCAGACAGCTCCAAGTACTGGAGCTCATCTACAGGCTGCTGAAGCGGTCAGCACATCTTTTCTAGCCCACAGTGGCCTCAAGCAGGCTGTTTAACTCAGATAGTACAGGAATACTAGATATGACTTAGGATTCTATTAACGACTTTGTCAGGAATAATAGTGTGATTGTGGGCAAGTCATGTCACCTCTCTGTGCCTGCACATTTCAGCTAAACAAAGAGGAAGATGGATGAGATCTCACTACAATTTCTTTTTTTTTTTTCTTTTCTTTTTTTTTTTTTTTTTGAAATGGAGTCTCGCTCTTGTCACCCAGCCCGGAGTGCAATGGTGCATCTTGGCTCACTGCATGCAACCTCCGCCCCCTGGATTTAAGCGATTCTCTTGCCTCAGCCTCCCAAATAGCTGGGATTTCAGGCACCTGTCACCATGCCTGGCTAATTTTTGTGTTTTTAGTAGAGATGGTGTTTCACCATGTTGCCCAGGCTGGTCTCAAACTCCCAACACCTCAGGTGATCCGCCTGCCTCAGCCTCCCAAAGTGCTGGGATTACAAGTGTGAGCCACTGCGCACAGCCTCTGTAGTTTCTTTAACAACAGCAACAACGACGACAACAACAACAGCTATCATTACTGCTATCATTACACCTATCATGTACCAGGTGCACATTTTACATTAGCAAAGGACTAATCTCTAGGTATTTTCTGCTTACAATTAGTATCCTATATAAAACTACCAGAAATAGGGCTGGGTGCAGTGACTCATGCCTATAATCTGAGTGACTCAGGAGGCCGAGAGAGGAGGATCACTTGGGGCCAGGAGTTCAAGACCAGCTAGGGCAATGTAGCAAGACCCTGGCTCTAAAATGTTTTTAAAAATTACCCAGGCATGGCATGCATCTGTAGTCCTAGCTACTCCAGAGGCTGAGGTAGGAGGACTGCTTGAGCCCTGGAGGTTGAGGTTGCAGTGAGCCCTGATCACGTCATTGCACTCTACTCCACAGCCTGGGCAACAAGAGTGAGACCCCATCTCTGTAACGAATGAATGAAACCAGAACCACCAGAAATATGGTTTAAAATTATAAATAGGATTATAGAGTTCAATAATCTCAAACACTGTCATGTCTACAATGAGTCAGGGAACAACAACCAAAAAAATGTTTTTTGGGAAAAACCCAAAACCTTTATTGGGATGTTCTCTAGGTCATAAGCCCCATGAAACATCAACAACTTGTAGTACACACAGTAAGTCACATACATGCTTTAAGACTTGGTGGATTTAGTTGAGGGGTCAGATGAAGACTCTAAAACAACTTGACTTCTAAAATATTTATGCTTTTTTGTGCTTGTGACTTTTTCATCCTGTTCCTTAACCACTTTGGTTCTTTTATTTCAACCACGCCTGCTTTCACCAAAAAGATTTCTGACTATCCAGTCCAGCCTCCCAAACCACTTGCTTGCTTCTGTTGGCTGCATATTGGAAAGGAGAGATGAGTTTTAAGCATCAGGTGGCTGCTACTGATGGGGGGTGCCTTTTCCATCTCCGATTGAAGCCACAGCTAAGGTTTAGATTGGATTGCAAGGGACATTTGGAAGAAAGAGTTATCTCACAGAGACATCAGACCCCTTTTGTATTAATAGTTTAATAACGTCTTGAGAAAATGCATACAGAAATGCAGTCTAGCCTGCAGGCCAATTATTTATTTTTTATTATTTCAAATGGCATTTCACCCTTCATGAAGAAAAGCAGTAGATGAAGCAGGAAGCTTTCAGGTCATATAGAACTTCCCTCTTTTCAGACAAACACGGCATTGTGTTTGAATAGGAGGAATGTCTAATTGATCTTAATTAAATTCAGTGATGTCCAATTTTTGAGATGGGTCAGAACACATCTATGTAATGTCACAACCCAACAGACCAGACCTTTGAAATCAGGGCGCACTGTGGTTAACTGTTCTCTGACACCCTTTTTCATCCATTCACCATTCCACTGGGCTACTAACTTATTCTTCCCTCTAACTTTGTTCTCTGCTTATACCCTTCTCTATGCCTCATGTGAATCCTGACCTCTTCCTGCCTTGAGGCTTACATTTTAACAACAGCAACAGCAACACCCCTTATCTCTGAAGTTTGCAAAGAGCTGTGAACATTCTTACCACAACCTATGAAACAGGAATCCTATAACCTCCACTGCACATAAGAGAAGGCTACCTGGAGTTTAAAGCAGAAGAGATGTGATGTGAGTTTGAACCCAGTATTTGTTACTCATCAGCAACATAGATGAGTCGCAAAAGTTTATATTATCCGCATTTCCTCATTTGCAAAGTGGGAATGATTATCTGCCTCAGAGTAGATAGATGTTTCTGTTATTATTTTCTGAGGTGGTGTCAACTTCTAAATTAATGCCTCCTGATTTGAGAGCATCGGTGTGAATATTTTACCCAATGTATGTCAAGTACACAGTGTCTAGCAAACCCTCCAATGTTGTTCACGGTTAGGCGACTCGTCTGAGGTCCTTTGGCTGGTGAATGGAAGAGCTGGGGTGTGACTGTGTCCTCCAGGGCTCAGTTTCCTGCATTAGGGACACTCTTCGTTTGCTGGTTACAGAGCTTGGACAACTTTGAGACAATGCTAAGATAACAAGGACCAGAGCCACTCATGAACAGGGAGGTGCAGGAAATCCTCTAAAGAAGCCACCAATCACAAACTGGGAAGCACATACTGTGACCTTGGCACAGGATTTGACAAAGAAAGGGAAAATGAGGGAAGGGTTGGTGCCTGGTAACAAGATGGCTGAGAAATATAGCAATACTTATGGGAATGTGTGATGCATTTGGCATTTCCTATAAAAGTGCTTAATCCTCCAAACAACCCTATGAAGTAGGTATTATTATGCCCACTTAACAGATAGATAAACTGAGACTCTAAGAGCTTACATTATTATTATTATTATTATTATTATTTGAAATGGAGTCTCGCTCTGTCACCCACGCTAGAGTGCAGTGGTGCGATCTTGGCTCACTAGAACTTCCACCTCCCGGGTTCAAGCGATTCTCCTGCCTCAGCCTCCCCAGTAGCTGGGACTACAGGTGCCTGCCTCCATGCCCGGCTAATTTTTGTATTTTTAGTAGAGACAGGGTTTCACCATATTGGCCAGGCTGGTCTCAAACTCCTGACCTCAGGTGATTCACCTACATCGGCCTTCCAAAGTGCTGGGATTACAGGTGTGAGTCACTGTACTCGGCCCGCTTAAATTATTTAACCAGCATCTTGAAGCCAGTCAGTGGGGTGTTGGGACTTGAATGACTCCAAAACAAGGCTTCTATCCCATATGCCAATCTGGAGATGAGGCTTGGGGGTAAAACTAAGCCTGGGAGAACAAAGGGGCTGGTTCAGTCTTACTCCCATGGAAAATAAATGTGACCGAGTGTCACTGATTAGTCAGCATAATGGAAGCTAAAATAACACAAAGTTAAAATTCTGATGTCCTCTTTGATTCTTACAGGAATCCACAGCGACAACCCACAACTGGGCATGCAGGAGTGGGAAGATCGAGGGAGTGAGACCAGTGGTTCATGCATTCATTCTTTTTGAGTTACTTCTTGATTAAGTAGTGTCTTATACTCCCATCTCCATGGCTGGAAACAGAGACAGACGGACACCGATGATCTTCTCTCATCTCCTTCTGACACATGACTGAGCACCAGGCAGAGGCCAGCAGCTTCAGTGCCCGAGTTCTCCTGGTAATACACAGTGTCTCGGATGTAAACATGAAATATCAGGGTGGCGGAGCTTATTTGGTCTCTAATCATAAAAGGCAGGGAGAGAATTCAGCATGGTGACTCCGTAGAGACACTGCCATCAGTTCTGATCCTGGTGATACTATTCTCTGGCTGTACATTTAGTAAATTGCTGGTTTCTATAGACTTCAGTTTCCTCATCTATAAAAAAGAACTAATCCTAGTACTTCACCCACACAAGGTTTAAATGAGATAAAACAGATCAGTGGCTGGCACGCAGTAAGCACTTAAAATGCTTCCTAATGTATCATTATTACTATTACTACATACCACTTTTCCTTCAGTTTCTTCCTTTTGCTATAACGAAATTACAGAAGCCAAAACTTATTTTAGTTCCTTAGACTTCTTATTTTTTTGTGCTCTAGGTACTGTCGATCCTCACTCCAAAATTTAAGTCAGCAGCGGCAGCTCCTTCAGCCAAACAATGGAAGAAGACATTTGATTGTTTTGTTTTTTAACCAGGGTTACTAGATCAAGAATCATCTTTTAAGAGGCAAAATAGCAGTCCCACTTAAATCTCGAGGTTACTGGTGTGCTACACACCCCAGCCAGTTCATCACTTGCATGTGGTGAAAGAGTATGATGGTTTGCTAAACACTGAGCTCTCAAGGACCCACTGGGCTTTTTTGTTTGTTTTTAAATAGATAGGGTCTAACTCTGTCACCCAGACTGGAGTGCAGTAGCACAATTATGACTCACTACAGCCTCAATCTCCTGGGCTCAAGGGATCCTCCTGCCTTAGCCTCCCCAGTAGCTGGGACCATAGGCATGCACCACCAGGCCTGGCTAATTTTTTATTTTTTATTTTTCTTTTTTGTAGAGACAGGGACTCTGTATGTTGCCTAGGCTGGGCTCCTGGGCTCAAGTGAACTCCTGGGCTCAAGTGATCTTCCTGCCTCAACCTCCCAAAGGGCTAGGATTACAGGAGTGAGCCATAGTGCCAGGCCCTACTGAGATATTCTAAGGAGGGGTCTCTGCCCCAGTGTCAACAACAATGAACTGTAGGTTGGCCAACATGCGATCTAATTTATGGAATCTTCGGCCTATATTTTTTCAATGTTTTGTTACTCACAGTGGAGCCTGTCTCCAGAAAGGCTGGCTTTCAACGCAGTCCCAGCCACCCTGGCTCCAGAGAGGGCTCCGCTTGCACCCAAATGGCATCATAGTTTAACAGGCTGACTTTAAGATTATTTTTCAAGTTCCCAATACCCAACTAACTCAAAGAAAGAAATGGAAATATCTTTTCTTTTCTTACCATCACGTGATCATTTGCTGACCTAACAAACACGTAAATATGCAGACATCAGAAAAGAAAGGCTCCTACTTTGGCCTCAGGGAAAAGAAAACTTCTAGAATAAGATAAGAGTTATGCTGAAGATGAAAGGATAATGCTCTGCCCTAGGGAGATGGACAGGCAGGACCGGGAAGGGCATTTGAGCTACTGGAATGGCACGTGCCAACATTCATATGGCAGACAACATGAGTCAGAATACCAGAGAATGTGAAGGATTTGATGTGGCTGAGGTGATTATAATTCATGCTCCAGCTCCCTTCCTTTGAGATGAATAGTTTTTTTTCTTTTTCTTAATTTCACCTGTATTTCCTATCTCAAAAATTTACTTATCTCTTCCTCTTCTCATTCTTCCTGTTTTGAGCATGGTCTCTGTTCTTCTTTATCCATGTCATGTCCATGATTAACATGATCTCCTCCAGCCTTGACCTCAGCTGGGTCAAACACACATACATAGTTTTCCTCCAAGTTAGCAGAGTTTAGTGTTCTTTATTCCCATCCTGGCATGCTCTCAACTGTGATTGCTAAGCTTCTAAGCCAGCGATGTTTGAGTCAGTGGATCTCTAATACGTCTCTGGAATTTTTGAAGGGTTAATCTGACATACACACAGGGAATGGGAACACATAAAGTTATGGAGCATGGGCTCATGGGTTAGATATTTCAGTCACCAAGTGTTTAAATAATATCACATCAGACATGGTTATCTTATTATACAATTAAGTAGAACAAAACTTGAAGAGAGCTCACATCCAAGCAGGGGCAAACTTCTAAAACATCAAGGACTTGTATGCTAATCCTTCTTAGATTTCTAGGAGAGGAAACAGAACTCTAACAAAAACGGCATAGTCAAGGCTACCATTGACTTTTCACATGTCACTCCCATCCTGCAGCAAGGTGTCGATCCCTGAACCCTGAGGTCTCTTTTTAGTGCACTCTCTCCTAAGGCAGCATTGCTGCACTGGAGTGAAGGTGGCTCTTGTTAATTTTTATTTACTTGTTCCTTATGAAATAAGTGGGGAGTGGGGGAAAAGACAGCTAAAGAACTGTTCATAGTACAGTGAAACTGAATGTCATGAAAAGCAGAAAGGAGCCAAGTCTAAACAAAAAGTATTCCTCTATTAGGCAAAATTATCCTTTCTAACAGGAATGCACATACACACAAGGAGAAGAGGTCACTAACCTAGCCATCTTCCCATCCATGGCACTAAATTTGGGGTGTTCCCACTTCCCTGACTTCCTACAGCATTCACTCTCTGTGCTAGTCACTTCATCATTCCATTACATATTGAATTAGCTCATCAAACACCGTTGTATATAACCCTGTACATACCGCTCCTCAACAAAGACTCCATGAATTTATAAACAAATGAATAAACCAATGAATGAATGTTTTCTATTTTCTCTTCTTTCCCTTACTCCCCTCTCACCTCCTCCCCTCCTGAGAAGCATTTATGTTTCCTGTGCATATATATATATTTATAAATATATATATTTTTTAGACAGAGTTTCATTCTTGTTGCCCAGGCTGGAGTGCAATGGCGCAATCTCAGTTCACTGCAACCTCCATCTCCCGGGTTCAAGCAATTTTTCTGCTTCAGCCTCCCGAGTAGCTGGGATTACAGACAGGTGCCACCACGCTCATTTAATTTTGTATTTTTAGTAGAGGCAGGGTTTCTTCATGTTCTGTCAGGCTGCTCTCGAACTCCCGACCTCAGGTGATCTGCCCACCTTGGCCTCCCAAAGTGCTGGGATTACAGGCGTGAGCCACCATGCACGGCCTCCTGTGCATATTTTCTGTAAACTGTAAGCTCTGAGAGATGGATTGTGTGCTCTTTCTTCCTTCTCCACCTGTGGTGCATTTCACATAGTGTTAAGGAAAAAGTAATTAAGTCCTTGCTAAATAGTAGCATCTCGATAAGTAAGATAAGCATTCAATGAGAAGAGAAGCATCCCTATATTGCCATGTTTAGAGACTAAAATCTTGTTGATGATGATTTTATGACTGAGTGACCTCACCACATGCAAAAAGTGCATTTGTATACAGCAATCAATGATTAGACTCTTTGAAAGCTAAAAAACAAAACAAAACTGGGTACAAACCATGATTCAGAGATTACACAAATAACAAATGTCATTTTATGACTGTGAGTAAACTTGGATAACTTACCCTAATACAACTGTACCTACTGAAGGTAGACAGCTATCCAGGGTTTTAAAAAATCATCTGTCTTTCATTTCTCTTGCTAATTTTGTCAAATGAAAAGAATTCTTCTGAATGGACGTAAGACTGGACGAAAGCACGAAAAGCAGTTTTTCTAAACTGCTGACAATACCAGCACATCGTGCAACTAGATAACGTTGCCCAAGGAGCTTCCACTTCACTTTGTTTTCCCTCCAAAGGCTCTTCATTGATGCAGCTAAGAAAGAGAAGGAGGAGGAAAGACCCACAGGAAGACTGCAGCCCAGACTTCACTGGAGCCACTAGTCATAAATAGTAGCAACTTTAACCCTTCTCCTTGGAAACAGAAGAGCCTAGTGTGACCTTTGCTTCTCGTTTGTTACCTGGATTCTGGGAACTGCAGACTTAAGAACCAAGTTCATCCCAACAGTGGATGCTATGGAACTGCTGCACCGTAACAACTCGCCTGCTTCCTACCACGCCCACTCACAGTTTGGTTTTGCCCCCTCCTGCTAAAGTCCTAAACAGGTTCTGGTTTTGTTTAAAGCATGTAGCTAGTATTTGGTAAGTGACGGGCAAGGCCACCCACTCTGTCTTGCCCCTGCGCCCCTCCAAATAGAGTGCCCAGAAATGAGCATGGCGGGACAGGTGTCTGCCCCTCTAGTCCAGAGGAGCACAGAAGTCCAACTCCTCATTATTCTATTAATGCAGTCAAAACCGTTGCCCCTGCTCCCCATCTAGGTCTCAACTGGCTCCTACTGGTGATACAATCATCCCTCACTAATCGTCACATGAACTGCTGTTAAGTTAGAGTTCTTCACTCTATGCTTAGTACCGTGGTATGGGCTTTGCATTCATGTCCATTAATGATCTTTTTCATTTTGATCAAGAATTTCAGCCTGCTGAGACTTTGTTTAAAAAAAATCTTGATTTTTCATCTCAGCATATTAACTCTTCCCCATCCTCCCTCGACAGAGACAATTTATATTATCTCTAAATGTCTTGGATCATATTCATCTGAGAGATACTGTGATCAGTTTTCTAAATGTGTGCATTCCAATGTTTCACAACATCTAAACTGGGGTGCTATTGGCATTATTTGACAATTAAGAAGACCTGTTCACATCAGGGCTTATTCTCATTTATCAGCTACTCCAGGCGTGAGGTTATTCCTGTTCTTATTACCTGTACTAAGGGAGGTCCGGCCCTGCCTCCTCCTGCCACCTTCACTCAGCACCCAGCACAGTGCCTGGCTCTCAGCAGAGGCTTCACTGACAAAAATTTTTGAATGCACAGATGAGCGAGCTTACTTAATCTTTACCATAACCCTATGAGGATTCTATTTTCAGTCTACATTTTATAGATAAGAAAACTGAGGTCTAGAAACTTAAATAACTCACTCAGAGGTAGGCACCTGTGACACAGAACCAGCATTTAAAAATAATGCCTAGAACGTATAAACAACATGCACAAGACATGCCAATTGCTCATTTCAGAGCAGGACCCCCAAACCAGGTCTTGTGCTTCTCTTTCTTGTGAATCACTAGTGTGGACCATACTTCTCCAATCACCTCTTCTATCAGCTTTCTGTTTCTCTTTTCTGCAGAAACAGACATAGCTAAAGAAATTTCCAAATTAAAACCTGGCAATGGTTTCTATATTCTTGTTTCCTAAACCTATAAATCAAAATTGTCTAAACAGGTCATAAATGTTCCTCAGCAATATAATGGGAAAAGTTCTGATTTATAGTGCCGGTAGAATAATTTTAAATAATTACATAAGAGTTTTGAAAAAATGCAATTAACACCTTTAATTTTTTGAGATGAAAATGAATCTCTGGAGATGACTGTTCCCATACATAAAGATAGCCAGTTAAAAAATAAAAATAAAGCTACAAGATGCAACTGTGTCTGAAAGATCCTATGGAGACAGAGAATAGGAGCTACTATTTACAATGGGAATTCACTAGCGTGACCACATCAATAAATGTTTAACTTTGTCACATTATTACACAATAACAACACAATCATCAAATGTACTACTGAACATTGCAATTAAATCACCAAATAAACATCTTATTTCTATTCAGCCCCAGCTGATGGCTTTCTGCCTCTGTACTGCTTTGACACATCCTACCACACTGTCCTTTGGAACACTTCAAATCCACCTACCTGCTCTTGCAAATCTGGCCAATGTTCTTTCCTTCCTCTATCTCTTCATTTGTGATTCATCTCCTTCAGAATCCAACCTTCTAGAGATGAAGTCACTCCAAGCATCCATCCTTAACCCTAATTTCCCTGGGTACCAAAGAAAGTCTTACCATCTCTGAATTTCCTTCTTCTGGCTTAGCAAGCAGTAGTAGTTATGATTTTACTCAGTGAACCCATTTCTCAAGCGCACTTAAGATACTAATCTTTCTCTTTTGTCTCTCACTGGGTGATCTTCACTTTGGCTCATTCTACCAGCACTTTGTCTGAAACCTCTACCTCCACAGGAATTGCAACTCTGAAAGTGGCACAAGGAGGCAACCTCAGACTAAACTAATTTTTTAAGTATACACTGCTTAATGCTAACTGTTCTGCATGTGTCCAGGTTTACCTTGGATACAACACTAAACAAGAACGAAGCAGAACTTGACTTTCCTCAGGGCTCCTTCAGATCCAGTGGGAATCTGAAAAGTGTTCTAACACTCCATAATTCAAACATTGAAATGGTCCAAGGTATCTCCCCAGTTCTTTCCAGCTCAGTAATTACACAAAGAGAACCCTCAGCCATTCTCCTGGTCATCAGAATTAAGAAGAAGACATAGAATCACAGAAACTGTGATCTGGAATAGATTTAGCGATCATCTTAATCCCACCCCCTCATTTTCCAGATGAGGAAACTGATGCCCAGGAGGGAAAAATGAAGAGCCAAAGGTCATACCTCTAAATAGTTACAGGCAGAACCGAGAGCAGAACCTAAAACCTGTGACTCCTTATTAAACATTCTTTCCACTGCTTCATGCCACTAGACAAGGAAGATACATGAGGAACCACAAAACTAAAATAATCAGCCTCCAACACTTTGAACTGTTTTGGCTGGGGGATATGTAGGGAGAAAACAGTCTTTCTGTATTTGCTGGAAGGAGCAGTGCTTTTTATTTCCACTACAAATTATGAATGAAAAATACACCTAAGTATTACTCACCAAAGGAACCAGATAAGATTTAAGTCATGTTCCATGGTCATTCACATTTCACTTGTCTACTATGTAGCTTGATTTTGTCATTAACCCAGGGCTGAACTGTCCACACTACTACATGAACCCAGGACTAGAACTGTACATACTACTAGTCACACATGGCTATTTAAATTTAAATGAATTACACTTAAATAAATAATTTAGTTCCTCTAACATATTATCCACATTTGAAGTGCACAATAGCCAATATGGCTAGTAACTACCGTGCTGCAAAGTGCAGACACAGAATAGACAGTGCTGGGCTTGGCGCGGTGGCTCATGCCTGTAATCCCAGCACAATGGGAGGCCAAGGCAGGCGGGTCACTTGAGGTCAGGAGTTTGAGACCAACCTGACCAACATGGTGAAACCCTGTCTCTACTAAAAATACAAAAATTAGCTGGGCATGGTGGCGCATGCCTGTAATCCCAGCTACTCAGGAGGCTGAGGCAGGAGAATTGCTTGAACTTGGGAGGCAGAGGTTGCAGTGAGCCGAGATTGCACCACTGCACACCAGGCTGGGCAACAGAGCAAGGGTCTGTTTCAAAAAAAAAAACAAAAAACCAAGAATAGATGGTGCTGAAAACCAAGAATAGATGGTGCTGATGTCTAGAACGTACTAGTCTGTGAAATGGGCATGGGCGTATATGAAAGCAATCAGCAACCACATAAATTATAAGTTTGCAAACACCACATGTTCTCACTCATAAGTGGGAGCTGAACAATAAGAACACATGGACACGGGGAGGGGAACGTCACACACTGGGGCCTGTCAGGGGGTGGAGGGGTAGGGGATGGAGAGCATTAGGAGAAATACCTAATGTAGGTGATGGGTTGATGGGTGCAGCAAACCACCAGGGCACGTGTATACCTATGTAATACCCCAGAACTTAAAATTATAATAATAATAAAAAGAAAACAAACAAAAATTATAAGTTTGATATATAAACTTTTTACAGTATAAAGGGACTGCAGAAATATTCTAGAGCAACTTTTTCTGGTTTCCAATGAAGGAACTGAGTCCTAAGACATTTATTTATACTGCACTCCCAAGCTATATAGGCAGTTAGTTCCAGGTTTGGGATTAAATGTCGAATTGTCCAAATCTAGGAAGTGATTTTTCCGCTAACCAGCTGACTCGCTGAACAATATGGCTAGCAATATGATATGGCTCACCCGCTTTAAGATAAGACACAAAATGTCTATATAGCACCTACTCCTCCATCTTCTAAAAGGAAACTGAGTTGCAACAAGTTACTTCTTATCTATTCTGGATCTCCGTGGTTTCAAGGGAGCCAGCGCCATCCAGGGGAATGCAGGGCTGGATACAATGCTAGGTCCCACTGATCTAGTTTGAATAGATGTCCCCACCAAATCTTGTGTTGAATTGTAATCCCCAGTGTTGGAGGTGGGGCCTGGTGGGAGGTATCTGGGTCACTGGGGCAGATCCCTCATGCCTTGGTGCTGTCCTTGTGACATGAGTTCCCCTGAGATCTGGTTAAGCGCGTGCCCCCCACCCCCAAATCTCTCTCTCGCACCTGCTCTTGCTATGTGACATGCTGGCTCCCCCTCTGCCTTCCACCATGAGCAAAAGTTCCCTGAGGCCTCCCCAGAAGCTGAGCAGATGCTGGCACCATGGTAATGTGGCTTGTGTAACCATGAGCCAAATAAACCTCTTTTCTGTATAAATTACCCAGCCTTGGGTATTTCTTTATAGTGATACAAGAACAGCCTAACACACTTACCAATCAGCACATCCCCTCCTTTCTCCACAGCGACTGGTTCATGTATAGATAAGTGACCCAAGTCACTCACTTGGTTCAAGGACTTTTGCTGGGATTACTGAGCAAGAGATACTCGTTCCGAGGGGTTGCCAAGCTGTAAATATGTGAAGAAGGGACTCTCATAAGCCCTCTGGCCTCAGCAAGGGAAAAAACCTGGCAAAGAACGGAGCCAATAGGAAAGAAACAGAACAGAACAATTGGAATAGACCCTTCCTGATGACGTTACCTGAGTGCCTGGTTCCAGCTGGGTCTGAGGCCAGGCTAACCCTTGAACTTCGAAGCTCTATAAGCGTACATATTCTCTCACCCCAACCTCTCATCACTTGCCAGTCTGGGCTGGGTTTTGACATTTGCATGGGAAAAGGTCTTGACTAATACAGGTACCTCCTTCCATAAGAAGATTAGGAAGTAGTCATAGTGTAACACTTCCAAACAACCTAGAAAAGCACTGCCTGAGGGAAACCCCAAATTACAAGGCACACCATTGCAGTTGCAAATCTTGGTTCATCTGATGCCATTCTGGGAGGGATTCCCCAAGTCAACCCCAACTGTACACGGCCTGTCCCAGCCATGCACCATTCACTAGGTTTCAGTTCACCACCTGTGCATTTTTCTTTCGATCATCCCAATTCACAAATTTCTTACAAGGGTATGCCTGCAACATCACTTTGAAATTCACTAAAGTATCTTCTATTCACTAAAGCCCTGGGAATTTCTTCAAGCCATTTTCACCCTCTAAAAAAATAATAAAGAAATCCCCTCAAAGTCTTATGATGACCATACTATTAAGAGTTCTCAGTCCAATGGGTTTTCACTCAAAATTCTTTCAGTGTGTGTGGGTTTTTTTCTTACCCCCAAAAACAAACTCTACAATGATTCACTGATTCCTCACCCATGGCTTTGTTTCTCCTTTTTCCTGAATCTGATAGTTTATTTTTTGCTCTTGATCCACTCTGCCAAATTATGATAATCTCACTTTCACAGAGTCTGATAATAAATGATTTAAAAAAATTCATTAGCAACTATTTTATTGTAATACATACATTCTGGAGAAATAAACATTTTTCTTCATGGTGGCCTCTTTCAAGTTACATGACTGAAATCACTTACTGAGACCAGGCATGTTAAAATATAGAATAGATTTTTCAGGAATAACCTCCCCTTGCATAGTTAATACTATTTTTAAAAGTATTTGCTTTCTCCTAAATAAAAGGATTTTTTAAAATAAATAATTGGTGGCCAGGCACAGTGGCTCACGCCCGTAATCCCAAAACTTTGGGAGGCTGACGTGGGGGAATCGCTTGAGCCCAGGAGTTCGAGACCAGCCTGTGCAACATGGCAAAACCCCATCTCTACTAAAAACACAAAAATTAGCTGGGCATGGTGTTGGGTGCCTGTTAATCCCAGCTACTAGGGAGGCTGAGGCACAAGAGTTGCTTGAATAAACAAACAAACAAATAAATCATCGTTTAAATATATGGATTTGGGCATAAAATAGTCATTCCTTATTAGTGGCTGTTCATTTCTTTCACTCAAAGAAATTTGCCAAAATCCACTCATTTCTATGCATTTTCTGTCCAGCTCCTTAACTGCTTGCAAATACTTTTTTTCTTCCACATAGCTTTTTGCTTTTCTTTTCTGAGATGGGGTCTCACTCTGTTCCCCAGGCTGGAGTGCAGTGACACAGTCACAGCTCACTGCAACCTCAACCTCAAGGTCAAGCAATCCTCCCACGTCAGCCTCTAAGTAGCTGGGACTCCAGGTGCATACCACCACATTCAGCTAATTACAAAAAAAAATTTTTTTTGTAGCGATGGGGTCTCCTTATGTTACCCAGGCTGGCCCTGAACTCCTGGCTTCAAGCAATTCTCTTGCCTTGGCCTCCCAAAGTGCCTCACATTACAGGTGTGAGCTACTGCGCCAGGCCCCACTTAGCTTTTTTACTTCAGCCCATTAATATTTAATATCCCAAAGTTTCATTTATTTTCCTGTTACTGTGAAATTCCAGGTGAAGATTACTGGGCTCCTATGGCTTCAGCTTTTTACTATTAAGGAACATTGTATTAGAACCATCAACAACAATCCAGTGAAATTCTAATAACATTATTAGCACTTTTTGTTAAGCGTGTGTCACATGCTGGTTGTCTCTAGCTGGGTGCTTTATGTCCAAGTTTTCATTTGGTTCTTGTATGGTGGGTATCATTTACAGCCTTTTTTTTTTTTTTTTTAATGTGAGTCTCGCTCTGTTGCCAGACTGGAGTGCAGTGGTGTGATCTTGGCTCACTGCAATCTCCGCCTCCTGGGTTCAAGTGATTCTCCTGCCTCAGCCTCCTGAGGAGCTGGGACCACAGGCGCGTGCCAACACATCCAGCTATTTTTTGTATTTTTAGTAGAGACAGGATTTCACCATATTGGCCAGGATGGTCTCGATCTCTTGACCTCGTGATCCGCCAGCCTTGGCCTCCCAAAGTGCTGGGATTACAGGCGTGAGCCACTGTGCATTTATGGACGTTTTATAGACAAAGGAACAAAGTTTTCTATTTTGCCCAAGGTCACGGTGGCAGGTCAGGATTCAAACACGAACCCCTGGTTTCTAAAGCCTAAAGAGATTTTGGAAGACATGGCTGAAAATTCTAATAATGGAACTGCGAATATCGGACTGAAATCCATCACAACTGTATTCTTTGTAGCTGTAAACCTGAAACCAGTGTCTCATGTTGGCAACTGGCCTCGCCCATCTTTTATCCTTGGGCAAGGGGCAAAAAGAAAGCTCTGTCCTCTTTCAGACTGTGCCCATTACAGTTCTAGCTGACTTATCTACGACTGCTAGTTAATTTCATATTAAGGAAATCTGTGCGTGTCCCATGAAAGAGGATCTTTTCTCATTCTTGCTTATGTGACAAAAACAAATACAAACATCATTATTATGCAATGTATTGGGGGCAATGTATTAAGGAAATCTGTGAGTGTCCCATAAAAGGGGATCTTTTCTCACTCTTGCTTATGTGACAAAAACATATACAAATATCATTATTATGCAATGTATTCGGGGGAAAGGCAGCACATTTCATAAATGTCATGGTAATTTTATTCTTTGGGAATCTGGGATTGCTGTTGCCTTTTCTAATCTCCAGTGTCTCTAGCTGGTCCAGAGATAAGGGCTCCCATCCCAGGCTAGAGACTACATCTCTAATTTCCCCAAGTCCGTCAATGAGGGGCAGAGACTGAAATTCCAAGTTCTGTCTTGCGGGATATTTTCCAGGAATGCCTCTCTTCCAGATCATCAGCGACATTTAACATGACCCTGGGCAGCAAACTTCCGCCCCAGAGGAAAGCGGAAAACCAATTTATGTAAAATTAAAAGCGATTTGCTTGATCCATCACTTGCTTCCACTCTGGCCTACTTTCCACTGTAACACATTCAGCTGGAATTACGGGCTACCTCTTCGTCCTGCACTGGGGCATAGAATCCATCTATGCACAACCATGAAGAATAAACATTACAGAGAAGATAATGACTTTGGAAGCACCAGGCGTCCTACCCAAACACAAGCTACATGTGTCTTCACAGATGGAAACTAACGGCTGTTTACCCTGAAGGCCCCATAAGAAAAATGCAGTCACCTTTACAGTAAAATGCAACTTACTATTCAACATGCAACAAAGTGAGATAAAGAGAGGGCTGGGAACTGAATTCCAACAAAGAGCTCTTACAGGACCTTGGATTTCCTCGGGACAGTCCAGACCATTCAAGGGCTGTGCAGGCCCTGAATAGGTGAGCTGCACAACTGATGCCATCAGAAGACCAAGGTAGGAAAAGGGTTGCAGGTTAGCTCAGTTCTTTGCTGGGTGGGTCAGAGAACAGAACTCGTGTGACATCATTTCGTGTCTTGCTGTGGAGGTGCACTTAGCAAAGCCAGAAATCCAATGTTAATTAATCAAAAAAAAAAAAAAAAAAAAAACCCAAAACAATACAGGTTTTGTCTGGCAAAGGATTATGCAACATATTAATGTAAATGGCATCGAGCCGCATCAGAGGTACTCTGACCATTTCCTGGATGCAACAAATAAGGGCACGCATTCCTTGTCAGTGCGTCACAAAATGACAACAAAAGTCATCCAAGGTTTCCTGTTGAGAGATGCCAGCTGGTATTGGCAAAAGCTTAAGAGTGTCTTTCTGAGACCTCTGTGGTTTAGCACTTTGTCAAAACAGGATACTATTTAAATTAAAAATTTACTGATTCAAGTTCAGAAAAACCCTGCTTTGCTGTTTTTATAACCAAATTTGTGGGTGGGGAAACTTTGACCTTTATTTTTTCTTTTTTTATGACACCTTATATGGGTCTGAGAAGGTACTATATTTAGCAGGCTAGATTTGAGAACTAAGGTATCTAAGCAAGATGACTATCACTTTCTATGAATTACTGTACATGTGAAATCATGGGCTTGTTATATTATGCAAAAGCGACTCATGTGAAACAAACAAAAATACCTGTTTGCATGTATAAGTTTTGTAAAATCTTTGTGGGGAGAAAAAGGGGAAATACACACTAGACTAGGCCACAGCACAATGTATCTCCCATGTGAATCTGGCTGAGTGTGCAAGTGTATGTTTTTAGAGAAGGCTAAGCCAGGGCTATAAGACTATGGTCAGGAGAGCAAAGCTAACAGTCAAAAATAAGCAGTGCAGTGGTGAGAACCAAGGTGCTGGGGAATAGATGGAGTCTCCAGAAATAGAGAAAGAGCAACCAAGCTTGTTTCTGACTGGGGGCTCTGACACTTGCTCTTCCCCGAACCTGAAACATGCTTCCCTAGATATTTGAAGGCTCAATCCCTCACTCAATCAAGTTCTCTACTCAAAGATCATTTCCTCAGAATCTTTCCCTGGCCAGCCAGTCTAACATGGGACTGTTATCACCAGAGTGTATATCTTAATCCACTTTGTTTTCTTACAGATTTCATCATCACACAACATGTGGTGACATGCTTTTTTTTTTTCTTTTTTTTTTTGCTTACCAGTTTAATGTCCCATAAGAATGTAATCTCTATGAGGTCAGGGATCCTGGCTGCTTTCTCTGCTGCTCATTCAAGGTGCCTGGTAGAGTGTCTAGGTCAATACAACCACCCAATAATTTGGCAGATGTTTGTTGACAGGGAATCTCATGAAGTCTATTTGAGTTGCATAAAGGATCTCATTATTTTTCTTGAACTTTGACCCATCTAGCTAACTATTTATGGGAAAGGTACTAACAGTCATTCCAATGATATCAAAGACTTCTGAGACACCAGAGACACACTTAGATATAAATATTAAACTACTCATTTTGCCTTAAAATCACTCTGAGATTATCTTCAAAGGTCTTACAGCTTTGAGAATATGCAACTTCCCATTGTTTAGAGGGAAACGCTGGAGGAAATTTGGATAATTTGAGAAAGAAATTGAACTCACCAAAATCTTAGTGCAGTTCATCTCTTTCGTCAATCTCTTTCTTATTAGTAACAGGCAAATCTTTTAGTTAAGTGAATAATACTTTGGCCAATGACCTGGCGCCAAGAGTATACCAGTGTTCAGGCCACGTTTTGACCTTTCTTCCATCCAACATAGCTGAAGGATATGACACTTTATAAACAATTACACTGACTCGCTCTCACTCTGATTCTAAATAGCGCTAATGAGGAGGCTGGAATCAGTAGCACCCAACCTCCCAGACAACCCCCAAAGATTCTCACCATTTGGTATTCATGCCTTGGACAGTCCCTTCCAACACCATGTCAGGGCTGGTCTCTGTGACCAATAAATATGGCAGAAATAATGGTATGTAATTTCCAAGGCTAGGTCACAACTTGGAGCACTCTGGGAAAAGCCAGCTGCCACATCATGAGGGCACTAAAGTCACACTATGGAGAGGTCCACATCCTGAGAACTTGAGGCCTCCTTCTGACAGCCATGTGAGCGAGCCATCCTGGAAGTGGCTCCCCAAGCCCCAATCATGCCCCAGCCTCACATTTTGGCTGTAATCTCATGAGATGCTATGAGTCTGAACCACCCAGCTAAGCTACTCCCCTATCTCTGACTCACAGAAAGTGTGTAAAAGAATAAATGTTTAAATTGTAAGACACGAAGGTTTGGAGTAAATAACAGAGTATCCAAATCTGATCATGAGGGCAAGTGCATGTCATCTGGTCTAGTACACACTTTCTTCCTGCAGGAACACTGTTGCCTGCCCCATCATTGCCACATGGGGATCACCACCACACACAGTCCTAGTTAAGAAAGAGGAACTCTAATTTTCACAAGGCAGCCAGTTTAAAAAGACATCAGTCTATAATCAGGGTGCAAAGATAAAAAGAATCAAGAATTCCAAAATGCCTGGGCTCTAGCTGGGCCACTATAGAGTGCTGTTGCCTTTGAGACTCTGAGCTGACTCTGTTCTTGAAACCTTGAGCCATTAGAAGAGGGACAGATAGCAGACAGGCAGGCTACTGAAACGAGTTGAAGTCCATGGCAAGGTGGGAAGGGGCAGCATTTCTCTGCTCCAGATATCTGGTGCTATGTATATTGCTTTAACTTGTGATTTTTTTTTTTTTTTTTTTTTTTAGGAGATGATAGAAAATGAGATTTTAATGGGAAATCTCCAGATTTTTAAATCTTTGCAAAAAAAAAGAAAGCCTTCAAAAAGTTCAATGAGATACCATCTCACACCAGTTAGAATGGCAATCATTAAAAAATCAGGAAACAACAGGTGTTGGAGAGGATGTGGAGAAATAGGAACACTTTTACACTGTTGGTGGGATTGTAAACTAGTTCAACCATTATGGAAAACAGTATGGCAATTCCTCAAAGATCTAGAACTAGATGTACCATATGACCCAGCCATCCCACTACTGGGTATATACCCAAAGGATTCTAAATTATGCTACTACAAAGACACATGCACACGTATGTTTATTGCGGCACTATTCACAATAGCAAAGACTTG
>NC_045435.1:65255173-65292366 GCF_002776525.5 Piliocolobus tephrosceles | reverse complement strand
TTGGACTCGGGAAGGGGAACATCACACAATGGGGCCTATCATGGGGAGGGGGGAGGGGGGAGGGATTGCATTGGGGAGTTATACCTGATATAAATGATGAATTGATGGGTGCTGATGAGTTGATGGGTGCAGCACACCAACATGGCACATATATACATATGTAACAAACCTGCACGTTATGCACATGTACCCTAGAACTTAAAGTATAAAAAAAAAAAAAAAAAAAAGTTCAAACTCAAAAAAAAGGTTAAATGTTGTGTGCATAAACAGAACAGTATCTAGCCTGCAGGCCATCAGTTTGCAATCTCTAACGCGGAATCAATTCCTTGCTTTCTTCAACCTTGCTCCCATCATAAAATAAATCTCTCAATTCCTATTTTCAAGAAATTTCATTTTCTAAGCTTCTTTCACATTTTTCTTGGACATTCCCATGTTTTTCAACTAAACAGTACTTTCCTGTTTGTAACAGAGTTGTCACGATGGCTGTTAGAAAACATTTGCTCCTCTTTTCATAAGTGCAGTATGTAATGTGATAATACAGAAGTGAAAGAACAAGTCTCCTGCAGGTGTGAAGAGAACCACCCTTGGGGGAAAAAAGTAACAGGGCAATGAAGAGTAACAAATTACTCAGTCCCCAGGAGAAGCAAGTCAACTCTAACTAGAAGGCCTGATGAAAAGATAATTTTATAATCCATGCTTCCCTTCCCAACACATCAAGACCCAATAAAAGTAGAATTTACAAGGAAAATGAGCATACTCCCTGATCTTCTTTGCACATATGTAACTATAATGTCAAATAAAAAATAACTGTACAACTGCCTCCTTAGAGTGCAGGGAAGAACTAGGAGGGGGTCAGAGTGGGGAAGCATGATCATTGCACCCTGTCTTGCCTTCTCAGCAGTTGCAGTGCCATTACAGGAGAGCGAGGGTCCTGCACAGAAGACCTACGGATGTGAACAATTCACTTAGCACATTTTTCTTTGGCTGTAGAATTTTCAACCCATCTGGCATATATCAAAGATTCAGAAACAATAATATAGGTATACGATAACATAGGTATGGCCATTCTAAATGCGCTTTGCTCTGAAATGCATAGAGGGTTGACAACTGCCACTCTCTGCCCATCTACTACCATCAAAAAGCCTCAGCATTATATAAAATTCGATTTTTTGTGTGTCCAGACCATTGTAGGATCTCACAAGTAATAACCCATAACCAACATCATCATAATGTAACGATCAGAACAACAGCTATAAGAATAGCAGGTAACATTTTGAGCCCCAGGTGCCAGATTCTGTGTGTGTGTGTGTGTGGTGTGTATGTATTCTTAAATTAATCCTCTGAATTAATCTACTGGGTAGACATTTCTAAGCTCAAAAGTGAGCTTTAGGCTGGGCGCGGTGGCTCACGCCTGTAATCCCAGCACTTTGGGACGTTGAGGTGGGTGGATCACCTGGGGTCGGGAGTTCGAGACCAGCCTGACCAACATGGAGAAACCCTGTCTCTACTAAAAATACAAATAAAATGAGCTGGGTATGGTGGCGGGAGGCTGAGGCAGGAGAAGTGCTTGAACTCAGGAGGAGGAGGTTGCAGTGAGCCGAGATCATACCACTGCATGCCAGCCTGGGTGACAGAGCTAGACTCCATGTCAAAAAAAAAAAAGTGAGTTTTACTTGGACAGGGTCCCAGAGATGGTAAATGATGGTTTTTAGAATTTGAGTCTATCTACTAAAGGGAGTTACCAAATTAAGCTCAATTGTCTCATCAATATCTCAAACTCAAGATTAAGGGTAACCCCAAGCTTTTTCCTAACCAGTCAACATATTCAACCAATGAATGTAATGCTATGATATTATGAGTCTAAAATAAAATATAATTCTCATTTATATAATTATTAATAAAACGAAGACCAATACACTTCACAGTTTGGAGAAAGGTGTGAGCGACACAACTGTAATCAACATTTGGAAATAAGAAACAAAGTGCAAGGATTTGGCTTTTATAAAAGCCAACAGGAAAATCAGGATGTAGGCCAGGTACCATGACTCACACCTGTAATTCCAGCACTCTGGCAGGCCAAGGCAGGCAGATCACTTGAGGTCAGGAGTTCGAGACCAGCCTGGCCAACATGATGAAACCCCATCTCTACTAAAAATACGAAAATTAGCCAGGCATGGTGGCACACGCCTGTAGTCCCAGTTACTCGGGAGGCTGAGGCAGGAGAATGGCGTGAACACAGGACGTGGAGCTTGCAGTGAGCTGAGATCACAGTACTGCACTCAAGCCTGTGTGACAGAGAGAGACTCCGTCTCAAAAAAAAAAAAAAAAAAAACCCAAACAAACAAACAAACAAACAAAAAATTTAGCTGGGCATGGTGGTGCATGCCTGTAATCCCAGCTACTCGGGAGGCTGAACCGGGAGAACAGCTTGAACCTGGTGGGGTAGGGAGAAGGCTGCAGTGAGCAAGATGGCATCATTGCACTCCAGCCTGGGCGACAGAAGGAGACTCCATCTCAAAAAAAGAAAAAAAAGAAAACCAGGATGTGCCAGTCCGTGCCTCTGAGAGGGAAGGCAAGTACAGAGACCCTTGTGGGACCCTAAAAGCAGTATCAGTGGAAACTGAAGGTCACGTTCCTCCCCCTCAGATTGAGGACAGGAGGAGGCTGGTCTGTGGAACCGAAGCAAAGCTTAGATGGAAGGAAACTTTCAGAGGAAATGATTTAAGCTTTTTTGGTAAGTAGGGTATTTTTCAAATTCTTTTAAAAGTTCTTATTTCCATCTTAAGTCTGCACAAATAAAAATAATTGTCAGTTTTCAAAGGGTCTTGTGGTTCACGTGAGGGAGGGCATTTGGCTTATTTTCCTTCAAACTTCCAGGTCTTGGGAGTTTTTCTTATTTTGAGGGAAAACTTAAGCTCCCAGAAAGAAAAGGGAGGCAGTAGATGTTTCCAGAGATGACTGGAGTATTGTCTTACACTGGTAGCAATGCAGTAAAAGAAGAATATAGACAGATACGTGACAAAGACTCGCACAGATATACTTTAGAGACGTATGAAGACACCACATTAAAAGAGATTAGTTCTTGATTTTTCATCAGGAAGACATATTTACCAAATGCTTTAAAAGTCAAAAAAGGTCAGGTGCGGTGGCTCTCGCCTATAATCCCAGCCTGTTGGGAGGCCGAGGTCGGCAGATCACCTGAAGTCAGCAGTTCGAGACCAGCCTGGCCAACATGGTGACACCCCCGTCTCTACTGAAAATACAAAAATTAGCCAGTCGTGGTGACAGGTGCCTATAATTTCAGCTACTTGGCAGGCTGAGGCAGAAGAATCGCTTGAACCTGGGAGGCAGAGGTTGCAGTGAGCCAAGATTGCACCACTGCACTCAGCCTGGGTGACAAGAGCGAGACTCCATCTCAAAAAATAAAAATAAATGGAAAAAAAAAAAAGCAAAAGAACATTCTAGATAGCACTGTCCAACAGATCTTTTCACAATGATGGAAATGTTCTATATCTGCATTAGTCAAAATAATAGCCACTGCCCACATGTGGCTATTTAAACTTAAACCTATTTAAAGTAAATACAATTTAAAAATCCAATTCTTTGACTGTACTAGCCACATTTCAACTTCTGTTCCTATGTGTTCCCAGTTTCCTAAGATTACCTCTGTTAGTACATTTATTACATCATATTTTAATTCTCTGTTCAGTTTCAACTGTGATATAAGGACTAAGAAATATGCAATTCTCTACTTCAGTACTAAGCAGGATCTGGTACGCTACAGGCACATAATAAATATCAGTATGAATGGATAAGTGAATAGATGGGTGGATGAAAGAATCACTAAACCTCTGGTCTGTTCTCACATTTACTTCCCAGAGGCCTTGCTCTCAGAATTGCTATGTCATTTACACCGAACTTTAAAGCCAAATGAATCCTATGACTATAATAATATCAATAAAGATCAAAATGACACTTAGATATTGTTGATGGTGATAGTAACAATAAAAATCAATAATCTTCTCATGAGAATGCTGTGTTCTTGCCTCTCAATTACATTGTTCTCTATCAGTTCCCAAACATTTTGGTAAGAAAGCTGTTTTCTTGCTTTTCATGTGTTTTTCTCTATAAATTCAGTAAGTTTCTAGATGCCCAAGCCCCTTCTCCCAAAGATGTCCTAGAGCCCAAACCTGAACTGTGAAGCCAGGGGCCAAAAACTTTCTCTATAAAAGGCCAGAGAATAAATATTTTAGGCACTGCAGGACGCACAGTCTCTGTCGCACCCACTCATCTCTGCTGAAAGCAGCCATAGACAGCAAAACAAATTCACAATGGCTGTATTCCAATAAAGCTATAGTTGTGGACACTGAAATGTGAATTTCATATAATTTTCTTTTTTTTGAGACGGAGTCTTGCTCTGTCACCCAGGCTGGAGTGCAGTGGCGCAATCTCGGCTCACTGCAAGCCCTGCCTCCCGGGTTCACGCCATTCTCCTGCCTCAGCCTCCTGAGTAGCTGGAACTACAGGTGCCCGCCACCTCGCCCGGCTAATATAACTTTCATGTTTCAGGAAATATTATTCTTCTTTTGATTTTTTTTCCCCAACCATTAAAAAACGTAACGATTTTCTTGGCTCATCAGTACTACAGAAATAAGCTTCGGGGTTTGGCCCATGGGTTTACAATTGTCAACCTCCATTCTAAGGCCTGTCTCCTGATCATGTTCTTCCCATTAAAAGTTTCAGGTCACAGAGTCATAGAGATATCCTGATTCTAATAGAAACTAACTGCTTATTGTATACAACAAGATACTCAATAGTTCAACAGTCCAGCAGTTCCAGAGGCCAACCAGGAGCCACAACAGGAAGTGCTGGTTTGGGGACTGGGAATGGTGGAGGTGAGAGCTATCCTTTATTCACCCACCTACCCCTAGTGGCATCTCCAGCTGCTGTCACCATCAGCTGAGCAGACAGATGAAGCCTCAGCTGGTTTCAAGATCCTTTTATAAACCAGTTTTGTCCAGACTTCTATTAGTCAAAATCCTGATCTACATAAGAGTTTCTGCAAGCCCATTAATTATTCCTTTGATCTGCAGTTACATTATCTTCAATTAAGCATTAATATATTGTGCGTGAACTGACACCGTGTCATGCAAAATGGTGAGGCCCCTGGAATACGTTTCCAAAGCCAGCATTCGAAATAGAGCTGCGTAGGCAACAAAATATTTATTTTCAAATTCATCTGTGTACATTTTCAAAATTACTGCTCTCTAAATTTTCTTTGTAATGTCTGACCTGCTGCTCATAAGTCAAAAAATATCTCTCTCTTTTGTAGGAATCCAATTGGTAAATTGTGTTAAAAAAATATTAGACTGCCTACTGCCATTAGACGGTGGGTATTTGGGCCTCACACAGTTGGTGTTACCTTAAAGAAAAACTGCCTTAATTGCCATGTGGCCCTCATGGACCATGCTGTAGAAAGATGATTTTGCCTTCATCATTTAATAGCCCCAAAATTCCAGAACAATTGTAGAATGAAGAGGATTCTACTTTTTAAAAGCCAAATCATATGCTAACGTAACACAGATAAGGAGGTAAGAAGCCCAGTTGGTCTTCCTAGTTCCACATTGGCAGTTTTTTCTTTCCATATTTTGCAAAATGAGCAAAGAAGGTATTTGTTTATAAAATACTGGCAGAAGAAAGCTCCTAGATCAACAGAGTCTACATTTTAAATAACATTTAGGCTGCTGAATGAGGTATGCCCTAAACTCCTAGAGACCAGGTGTGACACTGAGACATGGGTCAATTTCAACACTTACCTGAAAGGTATCCAAATCACTTTGATCAGATATCAAGTTAGTGATCTGGTGAACCACAGTATTTCTCAATTTGGGCTGAGCTGGGAATATTGTAAAAATGGGTGCATATTACAACAAATGTGGCATAATCATTCCAAAGAAGAAATGTGTAAAATGTATAGAGTAAAAGAGATGAACTGTACATTTTAAATCTCAAGGTAGACCTTCAATATATCAACTAGACCACCCATCTTTGTCACTCCCTGGACTTCTCAATAGGACTTTAAGGTTAACAGGGTGGGTGGCCTACTTAATTCTTATATTAGTGTATTCAGCTTCCTGTCCAACGCTACTTCCTGCATAAATTTACACACAGGCAAAATCTAAGACTCCTGAGCTGGGATTTCCCAGTATCTTCTGATGACTATAGATGGCTTGCATTGCTGAAATGAGGTCAGAGAGTTCATTTCTGCTACCCTAGAAGAAGGCTAGGGGATGAAGAAATGAGGAAAAAGCAGAATGAAATCAATACTAAGACTTTAAGTTAGAAATGTACTTAGCTGTCTTCTTGACTGGTGGGTCTTCAACCATGGGTGGGCATAAAAAGCACTTATGAAGGTTTTTAAATACACGCATGCTTGGGCCCATCCTAAGATTCTCATTCAGAAGATAAGAGTTCAGGAGCTTACTGTGATTTTTAAAAGCTTTGAGCCCTAGATCTTGATAAGGGTAATAATTATATTAGTTCTGATGCACCCCTAGGATTGAAAACCACTGACTAG
Organism: Piliocolobus tephrosceles; assembly: GCF_002776525.5. NCBI lineage: Eukaryota > Metazoa > Chordata > Mammalia > Primates > Cercopithecidae > Piliocolobus > Piliocolobus tephrosceles. The sequence continues at coordinate 65,285,789 of NC_045435.1, read as the reverse complement.
TCATTTATAGATAAGAAACTGAGACTTAACAAATGTAACTCACTCTGCCAAAATCCAACATGCTTGGGTTCAAAATACAAACAACGGAGGAAAATTATGTGAGCACCTGACTGGGCATCTTAAGAGGGCTCCATGTTGAAGCAGTCCCATTATGTCTTGGATTCAAGACAGAGCTATACGCATCTTAGACACTGTAGATCTATATAACCAGTAAGATATTTTTTTGACAGTAGTAAAGTGTTTTAATGTAATACAATCAGATATATTATGAAAATATTCAAACAGATGAGAGTAAAGTGTCTTGAAAGGGTACTTTCCTCAATATCACACAAGTATGTGGTATAAGCCAATTGTAGCCCTGCCAGCTGTGGCCATTTTCCTGAATCTCGAAAGATCCCAAAAAATTACTAGTTTCACCATTACGCCTATTTTAATGCATGGATAGATTTCAGACTAACACAATGAAAAGGAAGGAAAGTGGGGTGTTGGGTGGCACATCTGTGCAAATGAAAAAAAAGGATGCCTCTTCCTCTAAGCTGACACAGCCCCAGTCCCATGCCAGGGTACATTAGGATAAACAACTGCTAGATTTCAGCCCTTGCTAGTCCCCTCAATAAGGAATTCTGGTTCAGTGAACAACCTGCATGATCATATCCAGTCATCTAAAGCAGAGGTCTGCCAACTACAGCCCAAATCTGGGCTGCCACCTGTGTATGGCCCTTGAGCTAAGAATTGTTTTTATATTCTTAAATAGCAGGGAAAAACAAAAGAAGAATGTTTTGTGATGTGAAAATTATATGAAATTTATACTTCAGTGTCCACAAATGAATTTTTATTGGAATATAGCCATGCTTATTCATTTACATATTGTCTATGGATACTTTTACATGACAAAAAACAGAGTACGTAGTTGCCACAGAGACAGTATGGCCCACAAAACCAAAAATATTCACTATCTGGCTCTTTACAGAGAAATTTTGCTAATCCCTGAACTAATGGGAAGAAAAGAACTACTAGTAAACCAAATTCCTTTTGCAGATATCATAAAAAGTTCCAAGCAAACACGGTAGGTGAAATAGTTTATATGTACAAACTTGAAACTGAGACAACAATGGAGGAAGGTCAACTTCATTACCCAGCCACCTTGACAGTACCTTTAAATGTCATCAATCAGAATATGCCTTGCAGGACTTGCAGGGGCTCATTATAAATTACAGCACATGGGCCACTGACACAATCCAGGGAGGGTAACAGGGCTCTGGTGACGTAACATGATAAAGAGATTTCTTTGTAGAGCTCTACATGGCACAGAGCTGGAGAATTTCCAGGAAATTTAATTTCTAGAGTGCCACCTTTGACTATCCAAGACAATTCCATCCCAACACCGAGCATCTTTCAAGAAAATTTTATCTTCTGGAAATGCTTGTCACTGGGTGTCATCCTCAAAAATATAAATTTGAAGCTATTTTTTCCAGTGAGACAGACTAACTCCAGGATGTAGATTTTCCAATTAGACTCTTTTTAAACATCTGTTGGTAGGCTGTGTTTAACATTAGTTATTTGTGCAAAGCACAATTTGATTAGACTGTCTGAAACCAAGCCAAAGTCTGCAAAATAATAGCTCAATTAAATTCTATTTTGCTTTCATTTGTCTTAGGTTTTCCTGAGTGTGATACTGTTGCAAATAATCAAGTAAACCAATTCCTTTCAAAATGAGAGATTTAGGTATATTTTCCTTCCTCCCTGCAAGTGTATTTAATAATCTATTCCATCTTCACTATGCTTCATTGAACGTAATCTTGACACCAAATACATTTCGGTATTTTGCCTTTAGTCTCCCTTAATTTTCTATATTTATGAATTAAAGTTCTATGCCATTAATATTATACCTTAAACAGATTAGCAAATGTACAAAGGCAGGCACAGGGCATTAGGGTAGTCTAACTGCACTACAGGAGTGTTCTGATTTTCACCCCATACCTGGCAGGATTCATTTCATCAACCCAATGAAGATTTCGGCAGGACTGACATTGGATTTTTTTTTAACGCCATTTTTACGGTCTTGAAATGTTTCTAGGGGCTCGCGAACCTGAGACCAGTCTGAAGCCTCTTCAACTGCACCAGTATCAATTTTCCTTTCTTTTTGGCTTAGGTATGTCACTCCTTCATTCAGTCACTCATTCATCACTCAGTTATTCACTAACTCATTCATGAATAAATGTCTATGCTTTATGTCAGCAATGGCGTGGAATGCCACAGCGTCAAGATTTCAGATTAAGGACCAGTTCTTTGCTGATAAGACTACCTATCATTAATTCATGTGAAATTCTGGAAGACAAGAACAAAAGAAAGACCAGGACGAAATTTTCAGAATAGCATGACCCTTATTTGTACCTAAAATGACACATTTAGGAAAATACTGTGCAATCAATTTAATACTGGTAACAGTAGTTAGTAGCACGGATGATGACAGAAGCTAAACTTTATTAAGTGCTTTTTATATGTCTTTCTAAGCTATTTACATATATTACTCAGCTAATATTCATAACACCACCATGGGATAAATGCTAGGATTACCACATTTTATAGATTGATGTCCTCCCATCAATTCTGGTTACCCATGAGTTGATTACAAGCAAAAGGATAGTCCCCATTCCACAGATAAAACATGCATTTGAAAAATGGCCAATACCAAGTGAACTAAAATATAACATGGAATTTACTAGGTTATTTTTCCTTTAAAAACAGTTTTTAGGCTGCACATAGTGGCTCATGCCTGTAACCCCAGCACTTTGGGAGGCAGAGGTGGGTGAATCGTTTGAGGTCAGGAGTTTGAGACCAACCTGGCTAACATGGTGAAACTTCATCTCTACTAAAAACAGAAACAATTGGCTGGGTGTGATGGCATGCCTCTGTAATCCCAGCTACTCTGGAGGCTGAGGCAGGAGAATCGCTTGAACCCTGGAGGCGGAGGTTGCAGTGAGCTGATATCATGCCACTGCACTCTAGCCTGGGCGACAGATCGAGACTCCATCTCAAACAAAACAAAACAAAAAAACCCACAGTTTTTACACTTTTCATGCATTAATAGGTTAATCTTCACAAATGCCTTAGGAAGGTGAGGTTACAGCCACATTCTCTAGATGAGAAAACAGAAGTACAGAGAGGTTAAGCTACTTTTCCAAGGTCACACAGGATTAAAGGCAGACACCAGAGACCATGGTATTAATCACAATGTAATGCTGCCTCCTCCCCCAACATATTCTGACGTATCAATCTCCAAAACTCAACCATCCAGCTGAGTTTGTGTGGCAGTCCAGTGCAAAAGATCCTGTGGCTTTAAAGGACAAATCACATTTCAGATCTGATCAAGAAGAGATATGGTTTTAGGATAAGAATGCAATTTGCCCAGTCTCGTGTAAAGTCATGGGGAAAAACACAAAGCATATGTTTAAGTTTAGGTAATACTTCAACAGTTACCACAAAGTCTATCAGGCTTCCCAGAGAAAAAGACCTCTCCACTCTGACATGGATCAGCATAGACTATGGTCAGATAAGTCTATGGCAAGCTTGGCAAACAGAAGGTGCATATAGCACTTCTCCCATCTCCAGTGCCCACGGCGGACATATCTAATCAATCGTGGCACTCTTCAGAGCCCATCCTAGACCCACAGTCCTTCAAACAGCACTCTAGGTAGAATCACTTCATATCCTCATCAAAGTTGGTAATCACAACAAAACCTCTTCGCTGTGTAATTCTTTGTGGTTCAGACTCTTATTCTGTTTCTAGAATAGATAACAATCCCTTTACGCTCTCAAACAAAGAACAAACTAGACATAATTTCACTGATGTCTTATTAAAAGCAATTTCATTAGGTCTGACAAAGCGGCTCTCCCATGTGCAGACAAGGGAGTGTCTCACCTTAAGGTCTACAGTCAGAAGAGATCAGAAGAAACCTTCTAGGGGGCAGCAGTAGATACCAATGGAAAAGAAGCATGCAGTCACATGGGGGTGAACTTAGGAACGGGACAACCCTTCACATCATGTGGTTTTTAGTTTCTTTCTGAAGAAAGCAGACAAAGATATTCTCCTGAAATTGAACGCACACACAATTTAATCATCAAAGGTCTTCTTTCTAAACAGCAGGCACCGAGTACAAGTATCTGCAATTCTGGATTTTGGGGACTCTGAACTGTTACCAAATGGACTGTGCTTCTATCTAGCTCCTTACAAAGGAATGACGACTCTGAATTCATGACTCTCTCCCCAGTCAGAAGGCTATAACCTTCTTCTCAGGACATCTAATTTAATGCAAAGCTGGAATGCTAAAAATCTAGATGAAGGCAGCAGGCTGGAGACATGGTATGATACATAACAGTTCTGAAGAGCAGAATGACATGGCATTCGAGGAGAGGCAACAAGCCGTTGGTAGGAGGTGAGCTATGCATGAAGAACAGAAGATTCTTTGCGGGGAGGGGTGAAGGATTGGAAAAAGTCTTTGCCCAAATCCAAGCAGGTGGCACCTGAAGGGATAGCTCTAGAATAAGATGGCAGCAGGGGAAACACAGAAAAAGGAATGGACAGAAAACACCAGCGGAAGGAAAAATGGCAGATGTGAGGATGAATAACATGCTGAGGATGAAGGAAATTCCTAGGTCAGTGATGAGTCAAATCACTGTGACTAATAAGACCTGGGGACAAAAGGGATCTGCTGGATTAGAGATACTGAAATTCATGTGATGGCAAGCTAAGAGAGAACCACAGGCAGGCACTTAGGAGCAGTACAACAGGTCTGGGGGCACCCATGTGTGTGAAGGTTCTAGAACAAGCACACAGTCCAGATGCACTGAAATTAAAGGGCATCAAAGAAACTGAACTTGGGGGAAAGATTGAACTTGGGTTCCAGAAGTGAACTGGGAAGCAGAAAGAAAATAGGATGGAGGCCAGGGGATACTGGCAATTTAAAAGATGGCAATTTCCAAAAACACAAGTTAGCCCATGCAATGTATTACTAAGGAGGCCAGACAGGTTAGAAGGATGGAGACATGGCCACTAAATTTAGGGACAATAAAATTCAAGAAAATGATGAGGAGAAAAGCCAGACTTGGGAGGAGTTTAGGAAAGAAAGTGACTGGTTTAAAAAAAAAAAAAGAAAAAAAAAAAAAAAAAAAACAACCACGAGGAAGCAGCAGGCACAATATTCTGAGTCTAAAAGCTTGGCAGCAAAAGAAGGAGCTAGAGGAGAGTAGCTGGGAAGGATCGAGTCATCGAAAGTTTTGGAACTACCCATTTAAACTCCACATTTACCATGAGCACCGCAAAATGTCGAGCTCTGTCTGCTTGAATATTTACCACAGTTCTTCAATGGGACGTAATGTAAAAGGACAAGGTCTGGCGCTCTTTGCCCAATTGTGTCCAGCAGCTTTAAATTCTACTACTTAAGTAGTTAAAAATCTGTTCTTTTGTTGAAGGAGAGAACTTATGAATAGAAGGCAGCAACGCTAGACCCTTTAGAAATGACTGGTATTCAGGCCCTGTAATTTACTGGGCAATAATTTCAAACTCAAACAATCCCAACAGCAAGGTGGCTGAAGTCCACCAAAAGTTCAAAATGGGATATGTTCTCTTTAAAATTTTGAGAGCGACTAAATATGACAACCATCTGATGTATGAAAATTATTCACAACCAAAAACAGACAGTCTGGAAATAGCCGGGATGACTTCATTTAGACAGAATTACCCAAATCTGTTTCTAATATACACAGTACACATAATAAATTTTTACAATATGACAAGGAAAACAAACTTAATAAAAGTTCCCGATCTTTTGTTACACAAGCATGCTATATCCATGCTATGTTTATAATAGTTTGCTCATGATATCACAGCTCAGTAACAAAGGCCCAAGCAATACAAAAACAGTTACTAGGCATGACATCAGCTCACAACTACCGTAATTACATCGGTACACAAATTTCCCAAACTGTACATTTTCCAAACTGCTTCTCAATTTCAACGGCTGCCTTTAGACAATTACTTGCAGAGCTGTCTGCAGGCTTTGAGTAATACCCGTCTTTCTTCTCTTTCCCAAGCGTCATTTCCCTTTAGAAAGTGCATATTTCAATTATAAGCACTATTTTTCAAATATGCCCATCAACATATGTCCAAATTAGGAGACGGTGTGGTCTGGTGGTTAGTGAGGAGCATTAAGCATCAGCAACTCTGATTCCATTCCTTTTGCTTTCCCTGTTTGCGGGGCCCAGGTGGCAGCTCAGAGAGAGGCAGTAGAGTGTAATGGATGAAAGCATAGACTCTTGAGCCAGATTGTGTGGGCTAGAATCCCAGCTCCGCCACTTATCAGCTGTATGGCCTTGGACAAGTTAACTTCTCTATGCTCCCCTTTCCTCCCCTGTAAAATGGGAATAATGATAGATCTTACCCCATAAGGTTGTTGTGTAATAGTTGGCTCCTAGAAAGTACTATATAGTATTTACTATTTAATATGATAACTATTATCTTTCTGGGACTCAGTTTCCTGTTTGAAAACCTGGCTTAAATTAACCTGACTTAGGGTAAACTGTTTAATTTTTCTAATGTCAGGGTAGGGGGTTGCAGCCTGGTCACATTACCTCAAGATAGTGAAGTTCAATGAGTAAAGTTTGAATGAATGAACACATGCATGTATGAATCAGTGAATGAAAATATAGGTCGTGAAAATAACCAATAGTTACAGAAGTGAAAAATACTATATTGTGGACATTGAACTTCAACCTATTTTCTCTAATCACTTATTTTCATGTTCCTGCAATGAATGCTGATAAACATCTCTGACCCAATTGAAATAGTAAGTGTAAGGAAAACAGATATTACCTTGTGATTTTAGAAGTGTATTTCTCTAAGGACCAAACTTTTCTAACCCATCCTATATGCATAACCTCTGTCTCACTGTGTTGTGTGGTCAGCTGGCTTTCCTGACTGGGCAGGGTGCCAGGGGAGCACGACTACCCCCATTGTCACTTCTGGTCCATGGTATTGCACCAAATGCTGTTATTCTAGGCTCCAGGAAATTTTCTAACCACTGGACAGGGTCCAATGCTGTGTGCTAATGAGTTTCAGATTGGAGGACTTCACTGTGCATGTGTCAGAAAAGTGCCACGGTTTATAGCGAGGTGGGGGGAGGGAAGAAAAGACACACAAAAAGAAAAAACAGTAGTTAAAAAATGCTGGCTACTCAAATTGACAGGGAACGTGACCTCTGCACTTCAGCAGAAATTCTTGCAGACTTACAAAATAAAGGAGTTTGCTTTTATCGCACACTGTGAGACTCATATGGAAAAATGGAAAACACTACATCACTTGACCTCAGCGTGCCCCCTTTCAACCACAGACGAATATTGTGTACAAAAATTCTAAATCAACTTAAGATGTTCCAAAAAAAAAAAAGAGAGAGGCTTTAATTGTCTACATTAGATTTGATGATCACTATTTTGGTTCTGAGATTTTGCTTAGAAGATTCACACAGGAAAAAGACTCAAAATTCCAGGAACAGTATTTTACCACTTTGGGGATAATGATGTAGTGGTGTCTATTGGGTGGGCGTTATCATCGTCTATACTCCCATTGCACTGGAGAATACTGAGCAAGCCTGACTCGCCCAGGCCTGAAAGTCACTCAAGACTAAAATCATGATTATTTGCTTACATTAACAGAACATTAAAACCAATTTTAAACAACTTAAGGAAACTCGAGCCATCTTTGCTTGGTGATTCACTGCCATGAGAAACCAAGAAGCTCTTTTCTCCCTTCAAGGCAACCGATAGGCTTGACAGCAAGACCTCATTGTGGGATCACAGCCTATCCAAGAAGAAGCCGCCCGTCTGCCGCTGCTTTTATTTTTTTGTTAAGAAGAATCGCTTCTTAGGAGAGTCTAACTCACAGAACTTTTGAGTAATGAGATTACATTTCCATTTTTTTTCTTTTGCCACACTTAGTCCTGGGGACTTTAAAAATCCAATTCTTTCACATCCTCGAACTGTCATCAACATTTTTTCAGATGGTGTCAATAAAATTGATTGCTTGCAGTTCTGAGTTCTGTTCTGCACATGGAAACAATATCATTTATTTTAAAGTATTTTCGATAGGGATGGAAGGAGAAATGGAACCTCAGGAAACCCATCCACAACATTTGGAGAGGGGTGGGAGGGAGCAAATCCAAAGCAAAGTAAATGTCCGGAACATTACCGTACGCTGGAAACTTTGACAAAACGTCCTGATGTATAAACCCTAAACCTGACTGTTGTGCTGACTGATACGTCTTCCTGTCAGATATGAATGATGTTTCTGGAGCATTAATATGTTCATTAAATTCTAACTCCCTGTACTTAAAATATTCTCTACTTTGGCTCAGAGGCATCTTGACAGCTCTGTTGTAATCATACATGTGAGGCCCCCAGTCTACACAGTTGTAGAGATGCCTCATACCTATAACCAATCTGTTGCTTTTACAAGTTTAATCTAGGTATTAAGCAGCTGATTGTGGAGCCACGTTGCTTCGACATCTTCAACTCAGCTGTATATCACAGAAACCACTATGGGTGGTGACAGACTCCCATGATGCCTAGCAACTGTACATGCCTCTAACTCCTTAATCTGTGATACTACAAAATATGGCTTGCGTTTTTTTTTCCCCCTCTTTCCCCGAAGCACAAGTGGACGACCAGCAAGGGTCCGACAGTGTTATTCCTAATTACCTTTTTTTTTCACTCTTGATCCTGTGGCTCTCATAATTAGTTACCTGGGGCTGCAATCCAATTTGAAGTGATGACAAGAAAGTGATCCATGAAAAAGTAATAAGTTAAATCCAATTTCAGCCTTCCTCTAATTAAATGCACATGGAACTAATGACTCCAACCCTAGCATTTTAGTGATAATGGTAATTAGCGAGGTGGGAGTCACTCTCTTTTTCAACACTGGAGGTGTAAACCACAAGGTAAAATGGCAGGCGTACTCTTAATTACATGTGTCATTTTGTCAGCAATTTACACATTTTTGACCAGTCAAGTATGTTTTTTTCCCTGTCCCTCTCCACCCCCTAGCCCCAACAACGATTACAACACACTAGTCCATGTTCCAAACACAAGCTCACAAGAGCACTTCAGACTTGAAAATAAGAAATAACTTCGCTTTGCCGTTGTTGATCACCTAGTCCCCGCCACACACACATACACACAACACACAGACACACATGCACATGCACACACAGACACATAAAGATACACTTAGGGTAATTATGCAGATCTAAGTCCTCTTAATTGAAATCCAGATATTTACAGTGGAACTGATTTTTGTTGGTTTCAGTTCTCTTTTTTTGCTTATAACACGGAAAATAGAGTAATTTACTTATTTATGGAAAATATGACACTCAGTAGGTGCTGAGTAAACACGCCTAAAAAGAGAGGCAATAATTAACTTCTCGATGGCATATTGGTTATCTGTGGTTCTAAAAGCCTGGCTTACCATACTGGTGCTGTTACTACCTTTGTGCTGTGTAGCAAGTCAGTTAACCTCTCTGTTTCCATTTTCCTCATCCATTAAACGGTTTAAGGACAGTGCCTATACTACGGAGTAGTTAAGCAGCTGGTCCACATTCAGCTCTGACTAAACATTCATTATCTACCACATTTTGCATGTGGTGGCAAAGACATGATTACATATAAAATATTAGCATCATATTTGCATTTTAATTCTTAGATACATTTAAACTAGTGATCATATAATTAAATGTCCAAACTGAGATACTTCTTTTTTTTTTTTTGAGATGGAGTCTCACTGTCACCCAGGCTGGAGTGCAGTGGTGAGATCTCGGCTCACTGCAACCTCCGCCTCCCAGGTTCAAGTGATTCTCCTGCCTCAGCTTCCCGAGTAGCTGGGACTACAGGTGCGTGCCACCACGCCTGGCTAGTCTTTGCAAGATGGGGTTTCACCTTGTTGGCCAGGCTAGTCTTGAACGCCTGACCTCGTGATCTGCCCGCCTTGGCCTCCCAAAGTGCTGGGATTACAGTTGTGAGCCACTGCACCTGGTCACTTTTTTTTTTTTTAATTGAAATAGAGTCTTGCTATGTTGCCCAGACTGGCCTCAAACTCCTGAGCTCAAGAGTTCCTCTGGCCTCAGCCTTCTTAGTAGCTGAGATATGGTGCACAGCATTGCAGTTGCATCTGGTTCAAATAGGGCTTTTTTTTTTTTTTTTTTTTTTTTGAGATAGGGTCTTGCTCTGTTACCCAGGCTGGAGTGCAGTGGCACCATCAATGGCTCACTGTAGCCTCCATCTCCTGGGCTCATTCAATCCTCCCACCTCAGCCATCAGAGTAGCTGGGACTACAGGCACTGGGCCTGGCTAATTTTTTTGTATTATTTGCAGAGATGGGGTTTTGCCATGTTGATCAGGCTGGTCTCTAACTCCTGGACTTAAGTGATCTTCCTGCCTCAGCATTTCAAAATGCTGGGATTACAGGTGTGAGCCACTGTACCTGGGGATACTTTCGAGAGAGAGAATTATGAATAAACAAAACCAATCAATAGTCATGGAGCGGACTGTCCTGGGCAGACTGGGACACAGGGCCACCTATATACAGCTGAAGTTGAAATACCAAAAACGAACTAACTCTTTATATTACAACTTACACCAAAATTCTGGAGGCAAGCACAAAACAGACTATCAAAGAAAAAAAAAAAATCTTAAAGCAGGAGTATGAGCCTGGACCCCAAGGTGAACTTTTGAGGTTCATGAAATCCCTAAAATTGGATGTGACATTTTGTGTTCATGTGCATTTTTCTGGGAGGACGGGTCACTGTTTCTATCATATTTGTAATGGTGCATGTAATCGGAAAGACTTAAGAACTATTTATAAAATATTTCGGTTTTATTATTTCTTATCGAGACTTATTTTTAGGGTTTTGGGATTCTCGAAAGTCATGTGATAACAGTAACATCTTAAAGGTATCACAATTTCAATGCTTTGATCAATTTAAAATGCTAGGGATGCCAATTCTAGACAATGTTAACTCTAGACATAAAAAAAAGTTTGCCTCCCTCTCCTAAATTATCCTCCTTACTAATCAGTGCATAGGGCTATTTCTTAAGGGTCAGTACTTCAAAACCATTCCATTTCACTATCAACAACATAAAACTGTAGTTTCCTTTACAGGTTTCCTCTTGCCAATTTATTCTTTAGTGAACAACGTGGAAATGATACGAGCTACTAAGATTATATGTGGCATTAATGCAAAGCAAAATGCTGCCTAAAGCATGTTTTATATAACTGCAAATAAAAATGCTAAAAAAAAAAAACACCTGCTGAATCTTGTATTTTAACCTCCTCCACTTAAAGCAAGAATCCACATGATCACTCTGAGCTTCCAAGTGGACTAAAGGGCTGGCCTGCTAAGTGGGTTTCACCATCTTTCCTTCCAGCGAAATGACCTTCTGAGTAAGGGGCTCACATATGACATCACCTTGGAAGGAAGGGGATGGGCAGGAGGGAAAACTATCAGATGACTGGCTTCAGGTTCAAATTTTTTATAGGGGGCCTGAAACTGGTGAGCTTTCCACTGTAGGCAACACACAAAGTTTACTTTCTTTCCTAACTTTAATGCTGCCAGAATACACATGTACTCTTACTTTCTTAGGAGAAAATGTGTCATTTGATTTCCTTCCAGTTTATGTACTCGTGCCAGCAACTAAAATGCTTAAAGAACCAAAATGAATTGCTACCCAGAAACGGTGGTCAAAGTTCCAAAATTTGATCAATAAAATTGCTCATCTACTCACAAATTAATCTTCAGCCAGTAAAGTTACGCATTTTCGAGGTTATGAGTACACCTGCACTGTTTAGCATTTATTTCATTTGTTTAAGCCATCTTCAGAAGTATATAAATATTTATAAAAGAGAGCCTATGCTGGGCACAGTGGCTGTAATCCTAACACTTTGGGAGGTCGAGACAGGTGGATCACCTGAGGTCAGGAGTTCAAGACCAGCCTGGTCAACATGGCAAAACCTAGTGTCTACTAAAATTACAAAAATTAGCTGGGCGTGGTGGTGCATGCCTGTAGTCCCAGCTACTCGGGAGGCTGAGCAGGAGAATCACTTGAACCTGGAAGATGGAGGTTGCAGTGAGCCGAGATCGCTCCACTGCACTCCAGCCTGGGTGAAAGAGCGAGACTCCATCTCAAAAAAAAAAAGAGCCTACTATTTTTACTTATCTGTAATTTTCTTTTTGCAGCAAAACGTTAATTTGTTTACAACTCATAAGCTTCCTGAAGGCAGGGTCTGTCTCTTCAACAGTTCTGTATCCCATGAACACCAGCACCATGCCCAGCCTGCTTTGGAAATGATCACCAACTTGCACTTAATTAATTCAGATCACTCTGATTCTGAATTTATGATGGGGCCAATTTTCAATTTTCATTTGTATCATTCATAAAAAAATTTGCAAAGCAAATGAACAGACTAAGTAAAAAGATAATTTCAGTTACTAAGTAGAATATTTCTCAAGAACTTTAGAAGCAATATCTATGCCCGATTAATGCCTTCATTAATAAACCACATCACCCAAGAATGTGACCAGCTCAGATTTGGTTCAGTATGTGGATCTGCAAAGAGCAGCATTTCTCTCTTATTTACTCTCATCTCCCTGAAATTAGACCAAATTGGTGATGTTTGACTACATTTTATGATCTCTATCGAGTAACCACTTATAGCCTCCTCTAACTTTCCATTTTCTTTTGTTTGTATCATCAGCCTGTGAAACCAGAGAGCGCTGCCAAACATAAAGCAGGGAAGTGTGAGATATGCTTAAAATATGAGTCACAGTATATTTGGGGATTTGGGTTTCTTTTTTTTTTTTTCCCCTCAAGCTATCAGCAGATCAAATCCTCCTTCCCTGTCAAGCCTTCCTCTATGCAGAAGATCTGAAATTTGCTAAAATCGGTCTCTCGGTGTAGTTATGAAGGGTGAGAAGATCAGAGATGAGCACTGTTAAGATTTGCTATAGGATTTCCCTTTCATTTCAGAGCCACTCCGGCGGAGATGCCTCAGCGAGGATGCAGTATGGCAAGATATATTTAAATATGAAGGTTATTCTTTCTGTGAATCACCAAGTCTATATGCATATTTTTATAATGAGGTAATATACCATGTGGCCTAGGATAGTAATTTCTCCTCTGTTTGTGGAAGGCCAGCCAACCTAATAAAGCTTACTGAATGTGCATAACCCTATCAGGCAGCTGAGGGGTCCTTCAGCAATTGTCTGTGATACACACACACACCAGTCCACCAACCCTTTAGATTTCTTTCCCCCGGCCAAATCTTAAAGCTGGTCTAAATTCTCTGCTTGTCAACTCCTCTACTTGGGGGGTAGGAAAAAAAATCAAGACATCTTCTTTACCAAAACCAGCATTCAAGATTACCCCTTCTCCCCCCACTTTTTATACAGACTGAAGAGCTCAGCAGAATGTGTGAGGTTGGTTTTGACACTGTCCTTGCCAAGAAAAACGAAGCCCTCTATATCATCCTCTTCTGCATGGTGGCTAAAAACCCTGTAACAGGCAAGAAGAAAAAGAGCCCTCAAAAGGAAATCCCCTGAAACTTTACTTCTTATATTTAGCCCTCAAGGAACTTCGTTCATCTTGGAAAAGAAGTTACCTAAAAATGCCATATGTTTTTAAAAAGCAAGTATGAGGGAAAATAATTCTACCATAAAAAAATCACAAATGATATTCAATACTGAAGAGCAGTGTGATCAGACAGATTGTGTATGTGTGTATTTTTTTTATTATCTCTAACCAAAGCTCTACTATGTGTAAGATTTTCCCCCCAATAATATATTTTCATTTTCCCAATGCACTTGAGGTCTGATGAATTCAAGAGGACTCGGGGTATTTTTAAGGCGGTGAGAGCTCCAAGAGGGAGGCAAAAAGAATGGACCATCATTTGAATCAATGAGTGACAGGCTGGGCTAGCTCCCTGTATACATTAATAAATTAGAATTTTAATTGTGTCTCTGTCCACAGGAGATGCCCCAGTACTTTAATATGTACCAACAATTGGCTATGTTATGGAATCTGCAATGTGGCCTCCGCTGCTGACCTCTGAAACACAATTCCCAGTCTGACTACGGAAACTGTTCAGTTTGATCCTTTCAACTTATTTGAATCCTGACAAATAAGCTCACAGCTGAAAGGTCAATATAGTCATATTTCATCCTCCAGAGCTGTTCTTAAGACATCTGCACAACAAAGCACTTCTTATAGCACCTGATATGGGCCCTCAATGGCACTATACCTCATTAAAAATGTCCCCTGCATGCGCATGCATTCCAAGGCACATGGTCTGCTGACGGTTTACAAATAAGTGTTTACAGAAGGGTTAGTAAACAAGGCACATTGTCAACTCTTCCAATAAAGTGTCACTATAGTGTTGAACTCTCTCTGGAAAGTGAGTTTCCCAAGTACATGTAGAAGAACTAGAACTTGCTGGTCAAGGTCAGTTTGATCTTTGCGAATAATCTGGGAACAGGCTGTGGTTCACCCTGACCTGTGAAAAGTAAACACAAGCTAGAATTTAGGTTGACCTCATTATCCAATTAATTGGCACCAAGTTATACACCTATCAGCTACCGCTTACAGATTCTGTCACCTCCTGTGATAGGGATGCCCACCTTCAGCTATGAAAGTAGTCTGAACCACTTAGGACCCGGGTGCCAAGTGCCCTCTTTTAAATGTGAGCATGAAGACCCTGATTCAAGTTTCTTTGCAATTTCTATTACAATTTTCTACTTTGAGTCAAAAATCCAAGTTAGATTTTTTTTTTTTTTTTTTTTTTTTTTTGAGATGGAGTTTCACTCTTGTCACCCAGGCTGGAGCACGGTGGTACAATCTTGGCTCACTGCAACCTCGACCTCCCAGATTCAAGCGATTCTCCTGCCTCAGCCTCCCTAGTAGCTGGGATTACAGGCACCCGCCACCACGCCTGGCTAATTTTTGTATTTTTGGTAGAGATGGAGTTTCACCTTGTTGGCCAGCCTGGTCTCAAACTCCTGACCTCAAATGATCCGCCTGCCTCAGCTTCTCAAAGTGCTGGGATTACAGGTGTGAGCCACCATGCCCAGCCCCAAATTAGATTTTTATAAACTTACTCCTTCTACTCCATTAACCCCTTGCCTTCAACGTGCCTGAAATCAGAAGTTGCTAGAACAACCATTTTTGTATCTTTACATAAAAATTTCTTGCCACTTAAAAATTATGACCTAGAAACATTCTGAACGTATCCACTGAAGAATTGGGTATATATTAGAATCATTACAAGACATAATATTAAAAGTACCACATCCTCCTCAGGCCAAGTCATAGTTCTTGATGCTACTGACATTCTGGGATGAATCACAGTGTGTCATGTCCTGTGCATTGCAGGATGTTTGGTAAGATCCCTGGCCTGTACCTACTGGATGCCAGCAACACCTCTGCCCTGCTAGTTGTGGCAACCAAAAATGTCTCTAGACATTGCCCATTGTCCTCTGGTGGGGGGCAGGAGGTAATCATCCCTATTGAGGATGACTACACTGAAGTAAGGTGTGTGTCTGTGTGTGTTTATCCCATTTCCAGACCCAACATAAGAGAACGTGGTGACAATTCTGAGTACTATGAACTTTTCTCATTGGTAACCTACACTGCCTATCAGCAACTCAACACTTGCAACTCCTTATCCTTCTATTATATTCACTGATCAGGAGATCTTACGCCTGACAATAAAACTTTTGGTCAAACACACATTTTCCCCAAAATGTTATACCCTGCTGGTAAACCAAAAATGCACTTTCCACAGAAGATTTTCTTACATGATTTGCAATGCTCAACACAATCCACTCCGGAATTGCTTATCAGTTATCCCAAAGGGTAGAATGTCAATTTAAAAAGAAAAAGAATTGTTACCTGAAGAGCTGGTTGTTTGTCATTCCTCTTGGGAGACTTCAATCCACTAACTTGCTGCTGCTGTTGCTGCTGAAGAAGGAGCTGTCTTGCCACCTGAAGTGCCTGGAAGGAAAAACAGATGAAAATCCTTTGCGTTACTACACAGGTTCAGGGGACTCTTCATAAAAAAGGATTCCAGGAAGTGCGCTTTGGGACTGGGTCCTGACTTTCCTATTTCCTGGCAAATGAAAACAGCAAACGAAACTTCCCACCAGTCTTAGTTGGAAAAATTTCCAGAATTTGTTTACGTTTCCTTTGACTTGGCCAATTTCATCCACAGTTCCACAGGCATCAAAGCAGACACTTTATTCCTACTACAGATCTGACATGAAACTTAAGACCATGAGTGATTGGGACTCTGAAGAAAGATGACAGAGACACTAGGAGGAACCCGGGCAAAGATGAAAACTTGGGAGACACTACAGGGCCCTTTCCAGGATCACCTTCACCCTCCCTCAATTCTTCTTGGGGAAATGTGGGGACTCAAGTTGAAAGTAATACTTTCACCCGATCTGAGTCCAAATAAAGAGAAACAGCTAAGTGGTGGATCACAGGAAAAGTATACACTATGGGTTAGGCTATCTAGGAAGGAAGATGAAACAGATGAGACATACCTAGGATGACCCTGATAGAAATCAGAGAGGAAAATTTGGCAAATCTGATCTCTAGTCATCTTAAAGAGGAACGTTATGTATCTGTGAATAAAACTGGTTATGTTTATTACAAATGACCCTTTCAGGCTTACAACATGGGAAGGTTTTTCCTTAAAGGTAGACATTGGGGAGGTAGTATGAATTGGAGATAAAGCAGGAAGAAAACAGAAGAGTCCTCTAAAATGTTTAACATATGACTGACAAATCTTTTTAAAAGTTCAAGACTGGGCGTGGTGGTTCACGCCTGTAATCCCAGCACTTTGGGAGACTGAGGTGGGCAGATCACTTGAGGTCAGGAGTTCGAGACCAGCCTGGCCAACATGTTGAAACCCTGTCTCTACTAAAAATACAAACATCAGCTGGGTGTAGTGGCAGATGCCTGTAATCCCAGCTACTTGGGAGGCTGAGGCAGGAGAATCGCTTGAATCCAGAAGGCGGAGGTTGGGGTGAGTTGAGATAGCACCACTGCCCTTCAGTCTGGGTAGCACAGTAAGTTTCCACCTCAAAAAACAAAATAAAATAAAATAAAAGTTCAAGTAAAAAAGAAAAAAATAATGTCATCGATAAACTCCCACGAAGACATTCACTGCCAAAGAATTCAGAACAGGAATAATGGCTAGCCACACATCTTTCCAAAGATGGCAGTAGGATCAGCAACAGAAAACTGAAGTTTGAGGATATTGTGCTAGAAAGTCATATGAAAAGTTGGGTTACTTGAGTCAATGCAGCTGAGAACCAAGAATGGCAGAGAACATGGCAGAGATGTCAAGAATGCTCATTAAATGATGTGCTTAGAGTTTAGACACAAAATGAGACTTCTTATATGAATAATAATTTCTATACGGTAACCAAATTATTTGTGCATCAAAGAAGAGGCACACATAGATGTCATCAATACATCAAAAGGACCTGAGGCTATAGTCTTAGAAACTTAGCATAACGGACTTATGATGGTAGTGTGTTCCTTAAAAAGGAACAGGTACTTCATTTATATAAGAAAACAACATGTATATTTACAAGAAAAGTTATAGGGACAATGGTGTAATGGAAGAGAGGTAAGAGGGCCTGGGTGTCCCTGTGCATTGAACTCAGAAGAAAGAGAAAACAGAGTAGTCTAGAGGATTAATGTTCATGAGCAGACACCTAAAAACATGGAATGTGCAAGGACAGTGCTTCTCCTAAAAGGACACGCTCACTGAACTGTGCTCATAACTAGAGTTGTAACACATAATATTTTTAAGATACTGTGTAAGGTTGAGTGGCGCCTTTGTGTTTAAGAGGTGCAAACGAAAGCTGACAAACACAAGCACTGATAGATAAGTGACAAAGAAAAGACCATGAGAAAAGTGGAACCCTGCTATCCCACCTCCCTACTGCGTCCACTCCCGTGTCCCAGGGAGGCCTTCTGCCTACTGAACTCACCACGACCAGCCCTTCAGATGTAATGCACGGGCTAGTTCAGCTGTGAAGGGAGAGACAGATTCGACAAGGCCTGCCTGGAAGAGCCTCGAGAAAAGGGGCTGTCTGAGTGGGGCATCTGGAAGCCAAGACGCCTGGGAGAGTTGCCTGAGACTCTAGCCTGCTGTCTCACGGAGGATTCACCATCACTGGACTCCGGGTTTCCTTGTCTCCTTGGAGACGCTCAGTACATGCGTAGGTGTAAAAGTGGGCAGAGTGAAGATTTCATTTATATCATATAAGAAAAATAGTCCCAGTCCCCTTTGCAAGGTATCTGCAGGAGCAAAAGCCTCTTCTCCTACTATATATGTTCCCTTAGTTATTTCACATGAAGGTTTTACAGCTTTTTAATGTAGAAAGGGAACTGTTATATATTTTAAGTGCTATCATCAGACTTCTCAGAATAATAGACTGATCAGCAAAGAAGGGTTTGGCTGCTAGTTGGAAAGGCAGAGAGAGGGACTGTAGATGACAGTGCAGAGAAAAATATGGTGGGAAAGAGGAGAAAGGTTACACGCACATTTAACACTAAAATAAAGCAAGCAAAGAAAAACAAAGTAATGAAGACTCTATATAACTTATACTCCACCAAATACTGGGAGAACAGGCACTCACTTTTTATTACTACTACTACTACTACTACTACTATTATTATTATTATTATTATTATTGAAGACGGAGTCTCACTCTGTCACCCAGGCTGGAGTGCAGTGGTGAGATTTCGGCTCACTGCAATCTCTGCCTCCCGGGTTCAAGTAATTCTCCTGCCTCTGCCTCCCGGGTTCAAGTAATTCTCCTGCCTCAGCCTCCTGAGTAGCTGGGACTACAGACATGTGTCACTACACCCGGTGAATTTTTGTATTTTTAGTAGACATGGAGTTTTGCCATGTTGGCGAGGCTGGTCTCTAACTCCTGACCTCAGGTGATCCACCTGCCTCGGCCTCCCAAAGTGCTGGAATTACAGGTGTGAGCCACTGTACCCGGCCTCAATTTTTAAATAGTCAAGTCTCAGAGCAGCTACAGTCAACTCCTCAGTTCAGCAAAGTGTCTTTAAGAAAAACATACATACATACACACAAAACTATTCTTTTTTTTTGGCAGGGGGAGGAGGGGGCAAAATCTTGCTCTGTTGCCCAGGCTGGAGTGCAGTAGCGCAATCTTGGTTCACTGCAACCTCTGCCTCCTGGTTTCAAGCAATTCTCTTGCCCAAGCCTCCCGAGTAGCTGGGACTACAGGCACCTGCCACCATGCCTTGCTAGTTTTTGTATTTTTAGTAGAGGCAGGGTTTTGTCATATTGGCCAGGCTGGTCTCAAACTCCCAACCTCAGTGATCTGCCCGCCTCAGCTTCCCAAAGTGCTGGGATTACAGGCATGAGCTATCGTGTCCGGCCATCACAAAACTATTCTTATATGAGCATGGTCTCATAAATGTACATAAGCAAAGGAAAGTATAGAACTTAAACCTAAGTTTTCAACAAATGCTTACTGAGCTGGCTCTACAGAATGATCACACATTTCAAAATTAGCTACTAGGATCCGCAGATTTAATTTTTCTGGTTTGAAGGGGGTAAAAAAGTCATGTAGAACTTTTTTTTTTCAGACCCAATATAGGGTACATGAACTTAAATAATCATATTGCAAACGCCAGCCTCTTCATACCATCTCAAACAGAGGCCCACTAAAGATGATAATCCAAGATACAAGCACAGGGGGAAAAGGTTTGCAAACTTGTGTGAACCCAAGGGAAACTGTAGCCGACCTACTGAACAGAGAACACCACAAGATAAAGATGTGCAAACTGGCTTCCAAATTTCAGCTCCCAAATGAATAAACACAGGTAAAATAAATAGTTGGGATGGAGAGACAACACTAGTGCAGAGAATAATTCATTTTGATATGAACTGCTATGAATTATCCCACAATAATTCCCCAGCTTTATCATGAGTATGTTAACAGAGTAGGAACAAATTATTATCCATATCCTCCCCAAATTAAAATCCATTTAAAAATTGCCTGAGGCCTCAGCAGGAGTTTTAAAACCTAACTGAACAGAACCTATAACATGGTTTGAAATCAACCAATAAAACGTGTTTTCTTTCCATGATATATAAATTACTGTGGTCTAGATTTTAAATTGTCACATGCAAGGAGAGGCAATAAATCCTTAGTGTTTAACACTATGTATCTGGGCATTATAATATAAATATCCAGCATCTACGATTTGTAAAAAGTAAAAAAACACTTATTATAATGTTCAGTGTGGGACAGTGAAAAATGTGCAATGACTGATGGGATCCCCTTTGGAAACTATGTCAGAGACCTATGTTCACCATGTTTCCTGTAGATGATGACTTGATAACCATTTTTACCTGTTATGTGATCAGAACAGATTATGTCCTTCATCTCCAACTCCACTGCCTAAACCCCAGAGATCATCTTTTTTTTTTTTTTTTTCTTCGAGCCAAGGTCTCACTCTGTTGCCTGGGCTGGAGTGCCGTAGCACAATCACGGCTCACCGTAGCCTTGACCTCCTGGGCTCAAGCAATCCTCCCACCTCAGCCTCCTGAGTAGCTGGGACTACAGGCATGGGCCACCACACCCAGCTAATTTTTTCATTTTTGTAGAGACAGGATCTCACTGTGTTGCCCCAGCTGGTTTCAAACTTCTGGGCTCAAGCAATCCTCCCACTTTGGCCTCTCAAAGTGTTGGGATTATAGCTGTGAGTCACAGTGCCAGGCCAGAGATTATTCCAATACAATTGAGGAGTGAGAATGGACTTTTCTTATTCTTATAACAGTATCTCAATCACAATTAGAGAAAAGTCCCTTAGGATATATTGTTTGAAGATAAAATTAGATTCTCTGGATACAGAATGTGTGTGGATATGTGTTTGAGTTTATGGGACAGGGAGAGAGGAGGGTGAAAAAGGAGGAAGGAGAGGGCAAGCGGCAGAAGGAGAGAGACAGAAAAGATATAAATAAATGAATTTCTCTTTTAAGAAGCAAGGATCAACTCTGACTCAAGTTCCAGATCAATTGCTAATGTAAATAACGTAAAAGGTCCAATCCCATCTCTGGAGACCTTTTACTCTTGGTGGTGGTTCCTGGGCTGGGCTGAGTCAACACTTCGTTTATAACAGATGTGACAATTGCTTGGCACTGGATAACCTGGTCCTGTATTTTCATGCTAGGCTCAGGTTACAGTAAAGACACAGTTTGAGGATGTCACAGAGTGGAGGTGAATGATAAAACTAAGGCACTTAGAGCCCAGTTGCACACATTCACATTTATTTTCCTTCAAACTAAAATAAGTGGCTCTCTGAGCTAAAAGAAGAAGTGGGCGGGGCGGGGGGAGTGGGGGGCAGGCATGCATCACTTTCATCTCAACTGTGGATTGACTAGTCTCCCATCTATGCCTGGATCTGCACAAGGGGTTGGAACTGCCCGATGGCTGGCATGCCATGGTCCATGGCCAGCTCTCAGAACTCAAGAGCCAGTGAGATGGTCTTTTCACTGCTGATTTGGTAGGTCATGTTTTCACATTAACTGGGAACCTGGACATTTTTGACACACCTTCCATTCTATTGGTCCAAGATTACTTCATTCTCATCAGTGCCTTCATATTCTTAGTAAATAAGCGCCATCTGTTATTTACAAATTATGTTTTACATAAGCATGTTTACAACTTCTGAGCTATTTACATTCTAAGATCATAGCAGGTGCTTATATTTAGGGGCTAGGTAATTCTATGTTTAGCATGTTTATCAAGGTAGCCGATGTTCAAAAACATGTCTACCATATTTTAAGAAACATCAACAAGTTTATATAAAATATGGTTTGAACAGGCATGCACATATACATAAAGCAAGCTGGTAGAAGGAGAAAATCTTTCTAAAATGTTTTGCATAACACACTTGGTGACAGGGTCTGAGATAAGCCACTGACACATGGAGGTCTTCAAAAAATATGACTAACTGGAAAGTTTCTAGTCACGGGCCAGCAAACTATAGCCCGTGGACCAAATTCAGTCTCTCACCCATTTTGTACATCTGTCATATATCAGTTCATGATATAAGAATGGTTTTTGCTTACTTAAATGGTTGAGAAAAAATAAAATAAGATTATATTATAACATGTGAAACTTACATGGTATTCAAATTTTGGTATTTACCAATAGTCAAGTTCATCCCCTTATATATAATCTATGGCTACTTTTCTGCTACAAAATGGAGTCAAAGACTTTTGACAGAGACCACATGGCCTTTGAGACCTAAAATATTTCTTATCTGGCTCTTTACTGGAAAAGTCTGTCAATCCCCGTCTTAGGTTGCTATCTGTATTCTGAGATCCCCAAAGATTTCATTGGATAGAATCTTATATAAACACATCTTTCAATCAGTTCCCCAAAATAATTTTAGAGTTTGGCCAAGGAGCAAGAACATTATTAATTAGCTGTTCTTTAAGCTCAAATTCAATGTTGATGTTCTGAAAAGGAAATACATCCATGTGCTTTTGATCTGAAACTGTTTAAAACTTGCCTCAAACCTTGAAGATGTGTTTCTGCTGGTAGGTAATTGACAGCAGTTCAGATCAGTATGAGATCCTGAGCACCCACAGAACGAAGACAGCACGTGCCTTATTGGTGGCCAGTCAAGAGTTGGTTATTTCCTGTCTGCCCTGAGAAGTTGTCCCATTTCCAGCTTGAAAGGCTGGTCTGAGTCAGCCACCCTTCTTCTAATTTCTTTTCCTAGACTCTCCCCACCCCTCAAGATCAAACCTGTTTTTCAGATAATTTCATGGGCTAATCAACAGTCACTGTGGATATGGGGGTGGGAGGAAAAACTTGTAAAAAGAGAAAAGCAGCATGGGAAGATTAGTAGGAAAGGAGTCATATTCTCTCCTCTGTTTCTCATCCTCTACATCCTCTTTGAGTCCCTCTAGAGAGCCTGGTTCCCCTAAACTAGTTTGCTATCTTTGTTCAACCCCAGCAACCAAAGCGATGATCATTTAACACAATCTGACAATCACTCTGTAGCAAGACCGGGGACTAAGTATGCAAGGAAACTTCATCACCTTCTTGCTTTAGACAGAGCAATCACTCCAGTGCAGGAAGGAATTAAGGGCTGTAAATGACTTAAAGAAAAGAAAAAGAAAGAAATGACAGTGGCTTGTAGAACTGGAAGTATTCATACAGAATCAGCAGTATTCCAAAGCAACAGGTTCTTCAAACACTTTTTTAAAAATTTCAGGCCGGGCGCGGTGGCTCAAGCCTGTAATCCCAGCACTTTGGGAGGCCGAGACGGGCGGATCACGAGGTCAGGAGATCGAGACTATCCTGGCTAACACGGTGAAACCCCGTCTCTACTAAAATACAAAAAACTAGCCGGGCGAGATGGCGGGCGCCTGCAGTCCCAGCTACTCGGGAGGCTGAGGCAGGAGAATGGCGTGAACCCGGGAGACGGAGCTTGCAGTGAGCTGAGATCCGGCCACTGCACTCCAGCCTGGGTGACAGAGCGAGACTCCGTCTCAAAAAAAAAAAAAAAAAAATTTCATTTTACAAATAGAGCACTTGGTTATAACAAGACAATGGAAAAAGTAAGCTAATCTCATGGAGGGATTCTGGTGATTGTGAAAATATTAGATGCTCAAAGAAAGATTCCAATTCTTATGACTATGTAACTATTAGATACACAAGGGAAGAACAAAAGCACTGCAGTAAATCGTTGAGTCAGGTTATTGGCGTCGTAAACAGAAAACAAAACACATCCTCCAACAAAACTTACAGGGGGTAATGACCATTCACAGACAGCCTTTAACAGTTTCTTTGTACCAGTCACTGCTTGGTCTACTCTATGATACTGCAAATAAGGGTGTGGACTCTGAACATTCACCGGTAGTAAATCCACTTGACTCAACCCCAAAAGCAGGTGCAGTAGACAGCCAAGTCTTACATCAACTGGGATATATTGAATTTGAATCAGTGGCTGAGAACGGAAAGGCTCTATGTAGCATCATCCATCCTCAAGAGTTTCGACAGCTGGACAAATTATCCTATGCTTACAGAGCATTTAATAACAGCTGATATTTAGGTAGGACATTTTGCATGGATTTGAAAAAGTGTTCCAGTCTTTGCAAATAAGTTTATGAGACAACGTCAAGATAGGCATGGAGAAAAATCAGAGCAGAGACAACTCCGTATCTACAGCATTCCAACATTATGTGTTTGAGTCAAAATGGAAAGGGACAAGAAACATAAAAGCCACTGTTCTCTATGGTCATCATTGTCCTAACTGCAGAGGAGTTACAATCATGGGTCATGGGCAGTGTCATCTCTGTGTGGGGACGGTGGGGAAGAGGTAAAGGCCAGGCCAAAGCACCCTCTGCAGTACTTGGACCACTTTATCACCCCACACCAGCCTGAACCTCTTCTAGATCTACGTCCAATGTTAGGTTTCACATATACTTACAGACATGATTTTATATTCTTTAAGCTACACGTAGGGTGGTTATCATTGCTATGATGCCTATTATGTATATTCCTTGCTTTTCTTTTACTTTAATGTTCAACAAATACTGCAAAGGTAGGTTTGGGAGTTGTGCTTTTTGTTTCTTTTAAAGTCACCAATTTATTTGAGTATATTTTCTTGGGGAGGAAAAGATGGCAAAAAATCCTTCCTTCTTTCCTCCCTCCCTCCTTTTTTTCTTCAAGAACTCGGACGAAAGAGAATTGTGCAAATGTGTTCCTGCACCACCTCGTGATTTGCCTGCATGACTGTTGTGGGTTCAAATGCCATTCCATGCACCAACTACAGGAGACATGGACACACAGAGATGCCGAAGGCTCTAGATAGGAGGTGGCATTCTGCTAGAAACCCCACCGCCAATCAAGCCCAGGAAGGGGTCAGCAAACCCTGTATCCGCTTGCAACTATAAGTAATCTTTTTTACTTGAAAGGCACATATAGGATACTTCCCAGCCAGGAAGCTAAAGCATAGGATCTTCACGACATCAAAAAAAAAAGGGGGGGGGGTATCTATGGTCTATGATCCTCTTGCAAAATTAGGTGTAGTAAGTTTAACGACTACAAACAGTCAGGAAGTCTGTTTGAAGTCTTTTGGAAGAGCAAAAAAAAAAAAAAAAAAAAAAAAAAAAAAAAAAGCCACCACCATCATACTCCTACTCCCATTAACATAGGGCCCTATAACCACCTTGCTGAGGCACTGGCTGGTTGCTCCTCTTGGAGCCAGTGCCAGACGCTGAATCACTACACTAAGTCTCCGGCACCTGAGTTGTCTTTGGAGGGATTCCATTCAAGCAGTGCCCAAGCCTGAGCCTGTTTAGCTCATGAGAGTTGACAAGATCACAGCCTAGGCTGCTATGACTGTAGGCCACATTAGCATTGCAGTGAAGTAAAACCGAAGTGAAGTTTATTAGAAAATGTCTAAAATGTTAAGTTGGATGCTGCATCAAACTCTTTTTTCCCTCTGTTTAAGACTAGATTGTGTTTAAAAATAAATAAGTTGGCCCCATCCTCCAGGTTCCCAAAGTAGAAAAAAATCGGGGTCAAATGCAAGGATAAATGAATCAAAAGGCTCTATTAACTCACTGTATTTAACCCACTGTTTTTTGCAATTGCCTTTTATGAGGGTGCAGCTCAGCAACTCTCATTATGAATAATTCAGATTCACATCTTTTCATACCTCAGAATGAGACTTGCTAATTTTGAAGCTTGTGGAAGAATCTAACTAGAATTATGCTCAAAATAATGGAGGATTTTCCATGATTTTCCTAGTAACACTGAACCCAGTTCTTGCTCAAACAAATATGGTGCTGCATTCCTTTTTTTCTTATACTATAAGTCACACATACTCGGGATGCCCTAAGAGGCAATTAACACCTATGAATGCTTTGCTTCACAAAGTACCTTCCTTTTCTTGCCTGAATTTGGGCAAAGAAGCAAAGAGTAAAAATGATTTAGAGGCAACATTCCAGCAGATAGAAGACAAAAGAAAGAAACAGAAATGGGAATATAGGAAAGGCCCAAAAACGATTAATAATGTAAAATGCGGAACTACTCACTATTGATCAAATATTAGGATTGGAGGGGGGAAATCCTAATAATCTCCATTAATTTACACTCCTTAAAGCACTATTTAAAATAGCTAAGATTGTATCTGTATAACAGTTTGAAAAATGAGGAGCATCCAGAAACACAGAGACAAGTGCAGCATAACCTCCCTACATTTAAGACACAAAATAAAAACACTGTATTGATTGTTTACTATGAACCAGATGCTGTGCTAGTTAGTTTCTCTCTACACTAATTTTATTTCTTGTTCCCAACTTTTCTAATGGAAGTTGGGGAAAGTTGTATAACTCTTGATTTAAAATGGGCAAACAGTTCAGTGACTTGCCCAAGGTCACAAGTCTACAGACTGGCTAGGATGGAAAAACAAAAACAAAACATTGTCTCATGAGAACTTGATACTCACACTGTACCAAGGTCACTGATTAGACCAAAGATGGCCGTAGGTAATCTTGGCAAAGGGCTATGCAGACCTCCGGAGCTAAAAATGCATGACTCACTGTGGGCCCTTCTGCTTCCAGAATGAAGGGAAGGGTCTTTTCTCAGTGTCATACCTTCTAACTTTAATCTCCCTTCTTTTCTCCACACAAAAGACTTGCTTTTTTTCAACCAGATGTTTCCATGGCCAGGACTCCGTGAGCCATAACCATATCTACAAGTCTGCCCTCCCTGTTCTTTGCCCACATTTACATGGCATCCAAGAATCTTTTTCATCTAAATTTAACCATTCCCTAAAAACTCTGTTCACAGTCCAATTCCTTCAAGCAGCAGTGTCCCCTGATATCCCCAGACCCAAGGGACCAGCCCTGCTTCTGAATCCCTGTAGCAGCATCCTGTGTTTCTACTGTTGTGATGGCAAACTCCAAGCAGGCGGACAGGAAGGAATTAACAAGTCCAGCTATCGCTGCTCTCTCACACGCTGTGTTTTCACCTCTCTGGTTATCTGAGTTCATCTATCTTCTTTTGGAATATTTATGTTGTCCCCATCATACCTTGATTCTCAGCTCTTCCTCAAGCCTCATTCTGGACAAGTCCCTCATTCTTTGGTTCAGCTAAGCCAAAGTTGGATTTTTTTCAAAAGGAACTTTTCATAAAGCAAATAATAGAAAAGCAGAGCTAAGAGAACACAAGTCTTTTTCTTTTTTTTACCCAAATTTCACTGAAGTCCAGCCACAGTTGACGACTCCGGACACCTGTATCTTACACTTCACCTCCATCTAAGTGAGATCTCTTCTCCTGACCCATTCGGCGTGACTTTTAGGTCCAGCGGGATTTCTAGCTCTTGTTTTAAGCCACTGTAGACTCTTGCACTCTGCTATAAATACATTCTTCTTCTTTTTTTGGTGGAGGTGGTATGGGTGCTAGCTTACTGTGTTATTAAACCTGCCCTGGTCCCTGGTCATTGGGGATAAGGAAGATAATTAAAAGTTGTAATTTTTTTAGTGTTTATTGCCAGACAAGTACCAAACAGTGCAGAGCCATTATATTATTTATTTTTTCACAATTCTTTGAGGTAAATTATACCCAGTTAACAGATGAGGGAGAGAGAGAGAGGCAAGTGGGCAAGGGTGAAAAAACTAACTACTGGGTACTATGCTCAGTACCTGGGTGTCAGGATATCCCCAAACTCAGCATCATGCGATATACCCAGGTAACAAATCTGCACATGTACCCATGAATTTAAATTAAAAGTTGAAGTTATATTTTTTTAAAAAAGAAATGATACAGAGGGACTCCATATGTCTATTACCTAGTGCTGAAAAGAAATTCTTTTCAGGTTGGGCCTAACAGGTTAGGCCTTTCTCAGTTTTTGCCTTCTCAGCAGTTATACGCTTACAATTTTTTTTTCTTCTCTCTGGAGAGAAAAAAATTCTGAACAATTCTTGGAAAAAATAATATTTAAAAAAATCCCCAAATAAAAACACCACAATTGTTTACTATAAATACATTGTTTAAAGTATGTCAAATAACTAAAATAGTTAAACTATTTTACCTACTCCAAAATATTTGTGTTACTTATTATGCAAAGCATATAGAAAAATGTTTCAAATATCACTATTACAATTGATACTTATAATACAGCATGATGTATGCAAGTGTGTGGTGCACGCATTATGTTTGTGGTTACTTTAACTTGTAGATCATAAACTGTGTGTCAAAAAAAAAACAAAACCAAAAACCAAAAAATAAAAAAAAAAAAAAACAGAGAAACACAAGACCAGAGAGGTTACATTGTAAAGATTATGTGACATATGTAGGTAAAGCCCTTAGCACAGCACCTGAAGCATGACAGTTATTCAGTAAATGGAAACTAAAACTATTACTATATGTATAATACACTGCCCCAGGCATAAGAGAATATATTTTCTCAATGGAAAGCAAAGATTCCTTTTTCCCAGTGATCTCAAACCAATGGTCGTCCTCTTTATAGAAACACTAAGAAAACTTGCAGCATCCTCTCTTGAACCCAAAGAGATCTAAGGCAGTCAACTTTAATTGTACAAAAAACAAACTGAGGACAAGAGGGGTACGTGGTTTATCTGCAGTCACACAGATGACATGCAGCTGAGAATCCTGGCTCTTACAATGGCAAAGGCACTTGAGCAAATATGACTCTTTCTGACTCTTACCAAACATTCACCCATGCCTTGCTAATTCCCAATGCAGGAATGGCTGCCTAAGAGGCAAATATTGAGCTAGGGGGAGATGATGATACTGGTGGTGATGCTACCAATGAAGAAAATGGTGACTAACACTGAATCCCAACTACAATTGGTTCTAAATTGCTTTATATAAACCAAAAGTTTATGTAATGTGGTCAAGTTCACACAGCCTGGATAGAATCCCTTCACTATATTCAAGAACGACACACACACAAAGTCCACTAATCCACAGACCTATGGATTTGGAGTTCTTCCATTCACCTGGAACTAGAACTACTTGCTTGACATGACTGATTAAAAAAACAGTAGACATATATAGAAAAATATATCAGGTTAATCTAAGCCACACAAAAAGGTAACTTTGTAATGAACTTTAGAAAGATTACATCTTATGGTGGAAAAGAAATACAGATTTGATTGGCTTGTCGCGGAATTAGAAACTCTTTAAAAGGGAATTTGAAAAAAACTGTGGTCATCTGATATACAGTTATGTTCACAGAGTTGTGCTCGAAAAGTGACAATGATCTCTGGAACTTCCAGTAATCACAGTTTAGCATAAGATGGAACTTGAGTCTCCAGGCATGAAGAAGTAAGGATTCTCTGGGAATTTGGGGGAATTACTGACCCTGAGAGAATCAAGGAATTACAAAGAAATAGAAGTTTGCTTTGAAAAACATTAATATATTTCTACAAAAGCAGCATACATAGTGGTTGAACACACACGAATCATTGTGTCTGGATCTGAAGGCCAATTCCACCATTTGCTAGCTGTGTGACCTGAGACAAGCTAGTTAATCTCTCTGTGTCTTAGTTTCTTCCTCAATAAGAATGGGAGGAACTGAAAGTACCTATGTCAAATCGATACATGTAAAGTGCATAGTCTAGAGCCTCACACTCAATAAGTAACAAGTGATTTTGAAAAGTGCTGTATAACTACGGATCATGAAAGTAGTAAGTTCATGGTAGAAGATATGTAAAATGTATACATGAATTGGGAGAATAAAAAAAAAAAATATGACACCATCATCTGCAATGACACATTGTCAGCATTTGGGGATATGATGAAGAAAAGACATTTTCCGCCAGGCATGGTGGCCCACACCTGCAATCCCAGCACTTTGGGAGGCTGAGGCAGATGGATCACGAGGTCAGGAGATCGCGACCATCCTGGTTAACATCGTGAAACATTGTCTCTACTAAAAATACAAAAAAATTAGCTGGGCGTGGTAGCGGGCGCCTGTAGTCCCAGCTACTCAGGAGGCTGGGGCAGGACAATGGCGTGAACCCGGGAGGCGGAGCTTGCAGTGAGCCGAGATCGCACCACTGCACTCAGCCTGGGCCACAGAGCGAGACTCTATCTCAAAAAATAAAAATAATAATAAATAAAAAAAAGAAAAGAAAAGAAATTTTCTTGGGCCAGGCACGGTGGCTCATGCCTGTAATCCCAGCACTTTGGGAGGCTGAGGCAGGGGGACCACTTTAGCCCAGGAGTTGGAGATCAGCCCAGGCAACATGGCAAAACTCCGTCTTCTACTAAAAATACAAAAATTAGCCAGGTGTGGTGGTGCACACCTGTAGTCCCAGCTACTTAGGAGGATGAGGCATGAGAATTGCTTGAACCTGTGAGACGGAGGCTGCAGTGGGCTGAGATAGCACTACTGAACTCCAGCCTGGGTAACAGAGCAAGATTCTGTCTCAAAGAAAACAAAAAACAACTCCCCCCCCCCCCCA